>NW_028318004.1:1772500-2072500 GCF_062004578.1 Staurois parvus
CCTGTAATTTATCCGTTCAGTGGTTAGTATGGTCAGGCCAGACAGAGACAGCGGTTCAGCCAATGTAAAACTGGAGAGAAGGATTCTGCTGCAAATGTCTCCGATCCCCCCTCCCTACAATCCCAGCCAACAACCGAACAATCCCCCCAACATTCACCAGATTTCACAAATCACCCCAACTGCACCATATTCCCAAACTTCTCCTGAAAGGGGCCCGATGACAACACCTGCTCACAAATCACTCAGACTTATAATATTCCCCCCCACCTCCAAAATGCATAACCCACCTAAACGTAGCAAGGATATTTGAAATCAATTTCCAAGATATAAAATGTGATGGATTTTATATTTATATTTTTTTTTTATTATTATTATTATTTCCAAATGTAACGTCACTGAATGAACAGAAAGTGTCTCCAGTGTACGGGGGTGTCAGATCATCCAAAATACCCCCAATTTCCTGCTCGCTGCACAGACTATAGGAGAATAATCACATGTAGGAGCAATAGGGAGTGCAGAATAATGTGGGGCACCATAACAATAATTATTGAAATATATTTTAGGTATGCAAGTATGAAAGGAAACAGATTCTATTCTTTCTCTCTCTCCCTCTCTCTCTCTCTCCCTCTCTCCAGAGAGAGGGATAGAATGTTTCCTTTCATATGTGCATACCTGAAATATATTTTTATATTGTTACAAACATATACACACATGAAACAACATATCTTTATTTATTCATTTATTCATACACACTCACACACCGATATATATATATATAAAATCTAAATGGTTATGCATGTATATAATACAGGAATACATATTTCCACAAACACAGAGAATAAGACTGCATTCATACACGTCATATATACTTAACATAGGCAGAAAGATACAGGCGTGTACAATATATTGTTTACATTTTTACACATACATATATAGCCCTATATGCCTGTGCATTATATATTTTACACATATCTACATGTATGTCCATTATATATTTTATACACACCTACATACATGTACATTATATAGTTTACACACACCTACATACATGTATATTATATATTTTATAAACACCTACATACATGTACATTATATAGTTTACACACACCTACATACATGTACATTATATATTTTAAACACACCTACATACATGTACTTTATATAGTTTACACACATCTACATACATGTACATTATATAATTTACACACACACCTACATACATGTACATTATATATTTTATACATTATATATTTTAAACACACCTACATACATGTACTTTATATAGTTTACACACACCTACATATATGTACATTATATATTGTATACACACCTACATACATGTACATTATATATTTTATACACACCTACATACATGTACATTATATATTTTATACACACCTACATACATGTATATTATGTATTTTATACACACACAAACACGCACACACACACACACACACACACACACACACACACACACACACACATATATAAAGCTACATGGATGTTTAATCCTTTGGTTGAACTGGATGGACTTGTGTCTTTATTCAACCAGACTAATTATGTAACTATATATGTACACATAATAATATATATTTTTTCTACACACATAAAGCTGTGTAGATTTACATTTCCAGACATATGTATGGACTTTGTTCCCTGTGTCTGTATAGAAATATATAATTATCTATACACAAATAAAAACAGTTTTTTATGGGTCTGTGTTGCAATATACAGTACACATTATATAACTGCAGTTATACTGAATTTACATCACTTCTACACTATAGAGAGAGAGATGGATAGATAAATAATAGCAGAGATTCAGGGCACTCATAGGATTCAGCAAAAGAACAAAGTAGAAAATATAGCATTGATTACATACATTGGGGTTGATTTACTAAAGGAGTAGAGCATGTTCACATTTCTAACTGAATTTTCACTCTGCAAGGAAATTTACACTTATATTAGCGAATGTGGGAAAAAAGTCAGCTTGCAAAGAATATCCAAGTCAGATCAGCAGGACTTCGCCTTATTCACTAAGCTAAGAGACCTTTCCCTTGCGAAGTAAAAATCCACTTTGCTAAGTGAACAACCTATTTGCCTTGAGTAAATCATCGCCCATTGCATCTGATGCTTTGGAGTAGTCCTTAGTGATCTCTACTACTACCACTACTACAAGTACCACCACTGCTGCTACCACTACTACTACAAATACCACCACTACTACCACTACTACTACAAGTACCACCACTGCTACCACTACTACTACAAGTACCACCACTGCTACCACTACTACTACAAGCACCACCACTACTACCACTACTACTACAAGTACCACCACTGCTACCACTACTACTACAAGCACCACTACTACCACAAGTACCACCACTACTACTACAAGTATCAGCACTGTTACCACTACTACTACAAGTACCACCACTACTACTACAAGCACCACTACTACTACAAGTACCACTACTACTACCACCACTACTACTTCATCATCTCTGAGTGCAGTGCACCATGGCAGTAGTGATCCCCTGCTGAGTGCAACTCCCACCAAATCTCAAATCACAAAATATAAAATGCATTTTTATGTCTGTCTGTCTGTCTGTCTGTCTATCTATCTATCTATCTATCTATCTATCTATCTATCTATCTATCTATCCATCTATTATCTATCTATCTATCTATCTATCTATCTATCTATCTATCTATCTAATCTATCTAATCTATCTATCTATCTATCTATCTATCTATCTATCTATCTATCTATCTATCTATCTATCTATCTATCTATCTATCTATCTATCCATCTATCTATATCACAAAATCTAAAATGCATTATATATATATATATCTATATATATATACACACATAAAAATGCATTTTAGATTTAGTATTAATATATTTTATGTGTGTGTGTATATATATATATATATATATATATATATATATATATATATATACATACATAAAATATATGAATACTAAATCTAAAATGCATTTTTATGTATATATATATATATATATATATATATATATAAAATGCATTTTAGATTTTGTGATTATATATATATATCACAAAATCCAGAATGCATTATATATATTGGAGCAGTTGCCTATGTGTATAGAAACAATATAAATATAAAACAAAACAAACACACACACACACACACACATATATATATATATATATATATATATATATATATATAGACATAGTGTCTATATACATAGGAGCCTTTGTTGCCCCGGTGGCACTGCGCCCCCCTAGTTGCTGGTTGCACCGCCCGGTTGCTCGGGGGCCCCTGTGCAGCCCTCATGCCCGCCGGGTGCTGTGAGACGCCTCTCTTCTGTCTCTCTTCAGCTTTTGTTTTGTTTGTTCTCTTTGGAATGAGTTTTGCGGTTTGTTATGGTGCTGACTGGCGGCGCCTGGGTTATAAATGGAACGGGGGAGATAAACCCTGGAAGGAAGAGGCACAGACATGGTTTTTAGGACTGCCCGAGACGGCTGTAGACCGCAGCCACGAATAGCTGGCAGCCCAGACTCCAAAGAGGGGAGGTTGGGGAGGGGGGGTGAAGACAAGCGGGGTCCCTTTTGCGCCCCCAAAACTCCGCGGCGCGGCCGCTCTCCTGTGCGGAGACCGCTTTCCGCACTTTTAGCGCTGCGCGGAGACCGCTTTCCGCGCCTACAGCGCTGCGCGGAGACCACTTCCCGCACCTCCAGCTTGCGCGGAGACCACTTCCCGCACCTCCAGGACGGCGCGGACAGCACAGCCCTCTCCCCCAGGCTTACCTGGCTGGCTGGTGGGTGGCTGCACCCTGTTGTACGCCCCTCCATACTGGTGGTGAGGGTGGTAGGGGCTCCCATAGCTGTAGTCGGCGTAGGTCTTGGCAGGGTAAGTGGCTGCGGCAGATCCGTTCATGCCATGGTACTGGTACTGGTAGGCATTGAGAGCCTTCCCATAGCTGGCAGAGGTGGGCGAGCAGTAGCCATGGTGTGGGTGGGTGGTGGCCCCTCCTGGGCTGTAGTAGCCGGAGTCGGTGGCAGAGGACTCAGGTAAGGTAGGTGAATCCTGGGAAGGGTGGTGCATGATGCTGGCAGCTTGGAACGAAGAAGAAGAAGAGTAATCGTTGCCTCTGATGGTGGGAAGTCTCCTCTCATAGACTCCTGTCATGCTCTAGGACCAAGGGGGGATGCAGAATTGTTTTTTAGGGGTTCAGCTGCTTTGGGGGGGTGGTGTTGGGGTCGGTTTCAAGGAGCCATTCCACAGCTTGAAGCTTCCCCTAAAATAGTGAGAGAGAATGTGATGAGCCTTCCTGAGTGCTGCAGCAAGTTTCAGCAGCAGGATCAGGAGCAAGCCAGGAGGGAGGAGCTGCAGAGGAGGAGGGGCGGCTCTGTAACTGGCTGCACATCACCATAGGCTTGCTGCAATCCCCAATGCCCTCTTACGCACAGTAGGGTGGGACTGGTGCCATTGGCCAAAGCTCTGCGAAAGCGACAGCAACACCCTACAACCCGTCCGACTAGTTCACAACAACAAAGCTGTGTGCTGCAAGCTACAGCCACCAGGCAAAAAAAAAAAAGAAAAAATTAGATCCTCATTCAAAAAAGTGAGTGCTGAGGAGCTGGAGCCTGAGCATGCAACCCAGCTGCTTCCTCATTGACTTCCAATGGGGAGCTGCAGGGGATACACAAACAGCCCCTGGCCAGCCAAACATTGCCCTTTGCCATGCTAACTAATGACATAAAAAACACAACAGTCCTGAATTACTGGTTGTTTCTGGTGATAAAAGGGTTAAAGCTGAACTCCAGGCAGGTAGAAAAGATACAAAGAGCAGCTCTGCATTCATTAAGGGATCATTAAGCTGGAAATACACTATACAAGTTGATTGTACAATCTCCTTTATGGTGGCCATACTGTCACCAATACACATTCACACAATCTCCCTACGGTCTTCCTTAGGGCTCCTTCACAAGAGAGATTCACAATCGGATCGCTCTTCGGAAAGTCTTTGACAGGCGGTGGGGAGGCATTGGGGTTGAGTTACTAAAGGCAAATAGACTGTGCACTCTTCAAGAGCTTAGTAAACGAGGGGAGGCTCTGCTGACTTCCATCATCCAATCATGTGCAAGCAAAAATGCAGTTTTTTTTTAATTTTCCCTGTATGTGATTGGGTATTCTTTGCAAAGTGAAGCTTTACCTCATTTACTAAGCTCTGGAGCAACTGCACTTGCAAAGTGCACAGTCTATTTGCCTTTAGTAAATCAACCCCATTGCATCACGTCCGTTCTGCCTTTTAGAATCCAGTACTAAGTGTGCCGCAACTGTGGTCATTGCATGGGGTTGCGAGGCGCTTGCGGAGTAGCCCTATTCATGCTGAGTGGGGGCTATGTTGGCTGAAAGCGACAGAAGCAGGGGCGGACTGACAACTCATGGGGCTCCCGGGCACTAGGGGATCATGGGGCCCCTGTGTCCTCACCCACACTCAAACCACACCCAAAAAAGCCTATTAAAGGTACTAGGGGCCAGGGGCGGACTGACCATTTGGAAACTCGGGCACTGCCCGAGGGCCCGGGGTCAGTAGGTGGCCCCATGAGATGCCCCTGGTACCTTTTTCATAGGCTTTTTTTAGTTTGGGCAAGGACACAGGGGCCCCATGATCCCCTATTGCTGGGGGCCCCATGAGTTGTCAGTCTGCCCCTGCTAGGGGCATCTCATGGGGCCCCCTACTGACCCTGAGCCCTTGGGCAGTGCACGAGAGCCCGAATGGTCAGTCCGCCCCTGGACAGAAGGTATCATTCTGTACACCCCTGGCCCCAGCCTCTGCAGCTAAAGGGGGAGCACCTCTTGAACCCTGCACTAGCGTGCCGCAACCATGTGCTTGCAGGGCGCTTGCAGAGTAGCCATATTCACTTGAATGGGTCACACTCAGAGGAAGCCATGCGACAGGAGGTGTCATTCCTGGATGTATACACCCTCAGTGCTGGGACGGGGTCATCTAGCACCAAGGGCAAAGAGACCAAACTGCACCCCCCCCTCCCAAAATGTATGAGCATTATGTGTCAGCAAATATCCCCTCCCTCTCCACTCCCCAAAAAACGTTTGAGCACTATTATTTACATTTACCCCCTAAGCATAATTTCCCTTTGCAAGGCCAAATTTCCCCCATACGAAAACTCCCCCTCTTTCCGTACAAATCCCCCCTCCCAGCTCAAATCATCTTCCTCCCCAAATCCCCCCTCCTAGCACAAATCCTCTACCCCTCAATCCTCTACCCCCTCCAATTCTCCCTCCTAGAACATATTTCCTCATTCATTCCTACTAGCATAAATCCCCCCCATCCCTCCCAAATCCACCTTCCTAACAGAAATTCAATCTCCTAGTACAAATCCCTCTCCCCCAATTCACCCCCATAACAGAAATTCAATCTCCTAACACAAATCCCACCCACCCCAGATCAACCCCCCCCCCCAAATCCCCCTTCCTAATAGAAATTCAATCTCCTAATATAAATCTCTCCCCCCAAATCAACCCCCTTCCCCCCAAATACCCCCTCTTAACAGAAATTCAATCTCCTAGTACAAATCCCTCCCCCCCAATTCACCCCCATAACAGAAATTCAATCTCCTAATACAAAACCCAACCCCCCCCCAGATCAACCCCCCTTCCCCCCCAAATCCCCCTTCCTAATAGAAATTCAATCTCATAATATAAATCCCTCCCCCCCAAATCAACCCGCTTCCCCCCAAATACCCCTTCTTAACAGAAATTCAATCTCCTAGTACAATTCCCCCCCAAATCAACCCCCCTTCCCCCCCAAATCCCTTTTCTTAACAGAAATTCAATCTCCTAGTACGATTCCCCCCCCCCAAAAAAAAAAATCAGCCCCCCTTCCCCCCCGAATCCCCCTTCCTAACAGAAATTCAATCTCCTAGTACAAATTCACCCCCTCCAAATCAACCCCCCCCCCAAATCCCCCTTCTTACCAGAAATTCAATCTCTTAGTACAAATCCCCCTCAAATCAACCCCCCTTTCCCTCCAAATCCCCCTTCTTAACAGAAATTCAATATCCTAGTACAATCCCCCAACCCCCCCTCCTTCCCCCCCAATTCCCCTTCCTAACAGAAATTAAATCTGGTAGTACAAATCCCCCCCCCCAAAATCCCCCCTCCCCTCAAATCCTCCTTCCTAACAGAAATTACATTTCCTAGTACAACCCCCCCCCCCCAATCCCCCCCCCAAATCCCCCTTCCTAACAGAAATGCAATCTCCTAGTACAAATCCCCCCCCCCCCCAATTCACCCATTCTAGCACAACCCCCATAAATCCCGAATGCACCCAAGGCAGCCTCCCCTTCTACCTATCCTTTTCCTCCGTCCTGTCCTCTCGCTACTACCACTTCAGCTGAAGGTCCCCCTTTAGCTTTTGCGGGGTGGTAAAAACGTGGCCTCAACCGCTAGTGTGAATGAGCCCTAATGGTGGTCGCACACACTTAGATATTATTATCAAATCAATGTGTGATTCAGGCAAAACAATCGGATAGCCAAACAACTGAATAGGCATAACTTTTGATTTGGACTCGCTATTGATTGGACTCGCTATTGATTGGACTCGATCAAATTGAGTCGATCGGCCAGGGCTGAAATTGATCTATCGCGTTGCACTGATTGTCAGAACCAAGGTGTGTAGTCATGAATGCAATCATATTTCAGTCATTGTTGCATGGGGACAACAGAGATGCAATCGATATCTTACGTTTGTATTTTCCAACCAGGGGCGGACTGACAACTCATGGGGCCCCCGGGCAATAGGGGATCATGGGGCCCCTGTGTCCTTGCCCAAACTCAAAAAAAGCCTATGAAATAGGTATCAGGGGCATCTCATGGGGCCCCCTACTGACCCTGGGCCCTCGGGCAGTGCCCGAGTTTCCAAATGGTCAGTCCGCCCCTGTTGCCAACTGTTCGAAATTTACTGTGTCACATATTGATCGATTCGGTTGCCAACTATTTCTATTGAGATTAGATAAGAGATTAATAGGAAAAGAAATATAAAAAAGTGATCAGTTTTCTTCATGATCAATCTCTTCCGATAGGAATAATTGATTGGTAGTGGACAACCCATTTGATCAACATGACACACAGGAAAGGCGATTGCAGTTGATAATAAACATACGATTGTTGCTCGAAATACAATCATATTCATGAATGATCTCAGAGCTGCCGATTAATGCAAAACGATCAATAATTTCCTGCTCTGGCTGATTGACTCACTTTGATCAAAGCTGATCTAAATCGAGTCAATATTGATCCGAAGGAAAGTTATGGTTATTCAATTATTTGTGGATTCGATTGTTAGGAAGCTCTAATGGTGTGTGCCCAGTCTGCTGCCGCGTTCCCTACAGTGCGAATTTCAGGTGGTTCCTGAGGAAACAGACACAATTTGGTGGGTGGCCGCTCCATTCGCATAAGTCAATCGTTCGATCAACTTTTGTCAAAGAAGCCTGGTGGAAAATTTTCAACTAAGCAGCAGCTGCAGCCAATCAAATGATATTTTGACAGCCGGTGGGAATGAATGTCAATATATAATAGATTGTGCGTAAGAAAAAAAACATGAAAACATTTTTTTTTAAAATGTTCATAACTTTGCCCGATCATGGTGATTTTACATGATTTTTGGTGTAGTGGAAGGCAGTGCAGAGTTTAAAAGATTTTCAAGTACTTAAAACCTCTTCTAATTGAATGTGGAAGTGACTATGCACGATTAATCGCTCAAATGATAGGAAGAAAAAAATTCACTTCTATTGTCTGCCATGTGACTCATTTGCAGCACTAAGCTTCGATCGGCGGCCATGATCACATGACTGATAATCGCTCACAGAACCCTCGCTAAGGCTGGAGCTACACGCGGCACCTTTTGTTCACACTACTAAATAAAATTGTGGAACTTAATATTTTCTTAGTACATTCTTTTGAATATCTATACAATGTAATTCTTGCTATTATAGGCCAATCAGTGCATTTTAAAGTAGGCAATCGATTACTGTGACTTTAGTCGCACAATCAAAGTTTGCCCCTATAGCTTTTACCTTAACACACGTCTCATTAATGTGTTTCATAACGCATGGCGTGCATTGTGCATATTCTTGATCTGTCGCAGTGCGTCGGTAAGTGTTATGGCACGTGATAACATGCGTTGTGCTAAGGCAGCCCTCCATTATGAATGAGCTACCAACATTCAATAGATGAAATAATGTTCTTAACCCTTTTTTTATCAAACGCATTGCGCTTTTTACATGTTGAAGTGTGCTCTGGTTCATTGGGCTCTCGCCAATGCATGTTTTAGCATGCGTTAACTCAATGTCTGAATGGGCTCTGGGTAACTATACACATAAAAGAATATTTATGGTTTGAACAGAGAACTATGGCATATCTGCAAAGCTTCCCTGAAATCCTATTAGTTGAGTGAGGATCGATTGGCCAGGATGGAAATTCCCTGCAGTTAATTTCTCCAGAAGGAACCCATAGTGCCCCCCGTCTCAGCTCATCCAACCGTTTGGTGGCCAGATAGAGAATGCATGGCTCACAACTATGTAGGCCTGCGGACACTGTAAGGCAATATATTTGGGACTTCCACATTGTCCTACACACCTTTATTTATAAGAACCAGGGGTGGACTGACAACTCATGGGGCCCCCGGGCAATAGGGGATCATGGGGCCCCTGTGTCCTTGCCCAAACTCAAAAAAGCCTATGAAAAAGGTACCAGGGGCATCTCATGGGGCCCTCTACTGACTCCGGGCCCTCGGCAGTGCCCGAGTTTCCAAATGGTCAGTCTGCCCCTGATAAGAACATACTGTATGTTTAAAGGGTAACACCCCATTTAATTTGATTTCCCCAGAAAAAAACCCCATAGTGCTCGCTCTCTCAGCTGACTCAAACATTTGGTGGCCAGATAGAGAATGCATGGCTCACCACTATGTAGGCCTGCGGACAGTGTAAGGCAATTTATGTAGGACTTCAACATTTTCCTACACACCTTTAATTGTAAGAACATATGTTTAAAGGGTAACTCCCCATTTCATTTGCTTTCCCCAGAAAAAAAACCCATAGTGCTCCCTGTCTCAGCTCACCCAATCATTGGGTGGCCAGAAAGAAAATGCACAGCTTGCCACTATGTAGGTCTGTGGACGCTATGTAGGCCTGTGGCACTATGTAATTTATGTAGGAATTCCACATTATCCTACAGACCTTTAATTGTCAGGACATATGTTTAAAGGGTGACTCCACATTTTGTTTGATTTCCCCAGAAAAAAAAAACGTAGTGCTTCCTGTCTCAGTTCACCCAAACATGTGGTGGCCAGAAAGAGAATGCATGACTTGCCACTATGTAGGCCTGTGGACACCATAAGGTAATTTATGTAAGACGTCCTCATTGTCCTACAGACCTTTAATCGTAACAACATATGTTTAAAGGATAACTCCACATTTAATTTGATTTCCCCAGAAAAAAACCCATAGTGCTTCCTGTCTCAGCTCACCTAATCATTGGGTGGCCAGAAAGAGAATGCATGGCTTGCCACTATGTAGGCACTATGTGGACACCGTATGGCAATTTATGTAGGACTTCCACATTGTCCTACAGACCTTTAATTGTAAGAACATATGTTTAAAGGGTAACTCCACATTTCATTTGATTTCCCCAGAAAAAAAACCCCATAGTGCTTCCTGTCACAGCTCACCTAATCATTGGGTGGCCAGAAAGAGAATGCATGGCTTGCCACTATGTAGGCACTATCTGGACACTGTATGGCAATTTATGTAGGACTTCCACATTGTTCTACAGCCCTTTAATGGCAAGAATGTTTAAAGGGTAACACCACCTTTCTAAAAAGTTTAATGATTTAATGCAGGTCAGTGAAAGGGTCACCTTCAGAACAGTGTTTTCAATCTACCTTGTGTCCATACAGGATTTTCAAGTGTCCAATCCGTAATTAGCTATTGCTTTTTGCCGATGGCCATTGTCTGTATATCTCCTTATACAATTTACGGAGTCTGAAGGCAAAATATTCTGTGTGGTTATTTTAATACATTTTCACTGCTGGTAAAAGGGAGCCTTCAAATATCCAAAAAAGGGCAGGGGTGAACTTCTACATGTGAATGGATACGTGAAGAAAACGCAGGCTCACTTCACCAAGAATAAAAAATAACTCTTTTTAGTAAATGACCCCCTTTCCCCTTAGCGGTACACAGGTATTTCACAGCAACAGACCAAACCTTAACATCTCACATGGGAACATCTAAAGCCTGTAAAAGCATAAGAATGCAAGGAAGCTGGGTTGGCAGGGAATACCTTGCCTTTTTTTAGATGTTTATTTTTTTTATTATTATTATTAATATTATTGTTGTTGTTGTATTTAAATACAGATTCATATTCAGAATATTTTATTAACATTAATGAAAACATTTCCCTTTACTTACATAGATTAAACTTGATTTATTTTACTTTTTCTGTTACAGTTTTAATTGTTTTATTTGTTTATTTTATTATTTACTTTTGGATTACAATGTATTTATTTATAACTTTATATATTTGTATAGTAAATGGATTGGCTGTGAAGTGGCATTAACCGCTTCCCCGCCGGCCTATAGCAGAAATTCTGCTACAGGGCGGCAGAGCTGTGCAAAATCACGTATAAATACGTGATTTGCATTTTTGCATTTCTGGGTGGAGGGCGCAGCCCTACCCGCACCGCCATTGGTGGCTACAGATGTCAGTCACCAGGTCCCGGCCGGAGAGATTCCCTGCCAGCACCCGGAGTAGCACTGACGGGAGAGACCTGTGTGTAAACAACACAGGTCTCCCTCCTGCCAGCAAGCACATGCTGCTGTGTATTTTATTTGCACAGCAGAGAAATACACAGCAGCATGTTTCCTTAGTAAAACACACACAGCACATTATGTGAAACAGCACACAGTTAACCCTTTGACCGCCCCAGATGTTAACCCCTTCCTGCCCAGTGTCATCAGTACAATGTTAGTGCTTTTTATTAGCACTGATCACTGTTTTAGCGTCATTGGGATGTCAGTGGCAGTTAGTAAGTTCCCCCCCAGTGTCAGAATGCCCGCCTCAGTCCTGCTATAAGTCACAGATCGCCGCCATTACAAGTATAAATAATAATAAAAAAAAATTCCACTATCTATACCGCCATTTGTAGACGCTATAATTTTCACGTAAAACAAATTATTTACATGTATTGGGATTTTTTAAGCAAAGACATGTAGTGGAATACATTCTGGCCTAATATTATGATGAAATCTGATTTTTAATACATATATATAAATATATCGTTTTTTATAAATGTAGTTTATTTTTCAAAATTTGCAGTTTTTTTTGTTTATAGCGCAAAAATAAAAAATGCACAGGTGATCAAATACCACCGAAAGAAAGCTCTATTTGTGGGAAAAAAGTGTTGCATGACTGCGCAATTGTCAGTTAAAGTAACGCAGCACCGTATCACAAACAATGGCCTGGTCAGGAAGGGGGGTAAATCCTCTGGAGGGCAAGTGGTTAATAAGCTAGCTGTTGGGTCTTCAGATTAGCAAAAGGTGCGTCCAGGGGAATTCTGACTCCTTGATCTCGCTACAGCCAACAAGTACACAACTATAGGGGGGATTCATTGTCTGTCTCTGGGGCTGTTTACAGCAAAGTATAAGTTGAACCCTTTTCTCCTCTTAATTAAATATTGGATGGGAATGGTCACTCATTGCAGTCATGCTAGGTTGGATTCGATGTGAGGTTTCCATCCACATAGCAAAAAAAAATCACTCACCGGAGAGAGGAAATTCATGGTGGTATAAAATGACTTTCCAGAATGCCATGAATTTAACAAATGCAATGAAGAAGCTTGACACCGATTGCCTGCTGCACAGTGAAATTTGCTCTAAAGATGCTTGTGACATGGAACATTCAAGTTGTAGTCAAGAATTTGATCGACAGCTTTTTAAACTTTGCTTATTGATTTATCTCTTTATGTATTTTTGGGTGCAGACAGTGTAAAATCAGCAAGAAAAATGCAATCTATAGTGGATTGTTCAATCAACTAAGCAAGGCATTATATAGAACTGTACGCTCCTTGTGAGCGGGGACTGATGTGAATGTACAATATACTGTATATGTAAAGCGCTGCGTAAATTGTTGGCGCAATATAAGTACCTATGACAAATAAATAAATAAATAGAACCGGTATTTCTGTGTTCTGTTCACATGCCTTATTCTCTATTTTAAAACTATCAAATGATCATATACATTATGCCTGCACACAGGGGCGGACTGACCATTTGGAAACTCGGTGCAGCTGTGCATGGTAGCCATTCAGCTTCTTACTACAGCTTGTTCAATAAAGCTTTGACAAAAAGAAAACCTGGAAGCTGATTGGTTTCTATGCAGAGCTACACCAGATTTAGCACTTTGCAGTTTTAGTAAATCAGCCCCCGTATTCTCTGTTGTAGTGCACAGGGGCGGACTGACCATTTGGAAACTCGGGCACTGCCCAAGGGCCCGGGGTCAGTAGGGGGCCCCATGAGATGCCCCTGGTACCTTTTTCATAGGCTTTTTTGAGTTTGGGCAAGGACACAGGGGCCCCATGATTCCCTATTGCCCGGGGGCCCCATGTGTTGTCAGTCTGCCCCTGCCTGCACATTTCCTGTACCTGGACGCCTTATTCGCTATAGTGTACAGGGACAACAGTATACAGCGAGTGATATAAAGCCGATTGCATTCATGGAATTATGGTTCATACTGTACAGTGATTGGCTGTAAAATGTAGCGGTCTCTGTCTTTTGTTCCAAGTAAACATTGGCAGTTTCATTGAAAAAAACGTCATCAAAGTTTTTATTATTGATACTGATTACTTTCTCTGTAGTTATCACAGAGAACACACAGTGAAGAGAAGAGATATTTAGGGGTTGGTTTACTAAAGGCAAATAGACTGTGCACTTTGCAAGTGCAGTTGCTGCAGAGCTTAGTAAATGAGGTGAAGCTCATCAAGAAGACCCAATCACATGCAGGAAAAATAAAAAAACTGCATTTTTTTGCTTGCACTTGATTGGATGATGGAAGTCAACAGAGCATCTGCTCATTTACTAAGCTCTGGAGCAATTGTACATTCAAAGTGCACAGTCTATTTGCCTTTAATAAATCAACCCCTTAGTTCCTACCTTACTTATCACGGTTTATTAAACACCTCTGTAGAGAATTATCACCATGATTAGCTGTGAAAAGAGTTATCACAACTTATCACCTGCTTTTCACAGTTTATTTTACATATACCACATAATGGACTTTGTGTTATCCTTTGTATCTACAGTCATGCTGCGTGATTATATAGGAAGGATTAGGCCCCATTCACACTTAAGCTTTCCACTGGCAGTGCCTTATAGAGCACATGTTAATGCACATTATGGCACCCATTAACGTATGCTGCATTCAGACAGCACATTTATTTCAAATGGGGTCCTAACATACCACAACAGATGAAAAAAAATGTGCATGACTTTTTTTTTTTAGCAACGCAGCACACCACAACGCACGTTTTTTCATTGGTTGTTTTGAATGTGTTGGGGTGCCATTCATAATAAACGATACCACACCTAGAGAAGGTGCATTGTCACGTCCTATGTTCTCTGTCCTAAGACCAGTGATAATAACCCATTGCTTTAGGACTTTGAAGTCAGGATATTCTAATACCTCTTGATACGGAAAAAAAGTCTGCACTTTACATCGCACGCAGAAATTTAGATTTTATGTCTCTTATATCTTCTGATATTTTCTTATAACTACTGTTGGAATATGAAATCACTCAACTAGATCTATCTTTCTCTACTATATATACAGTATATACTATATATAAATATATATATATATATATATATATATATATATATATATATATATATAGTAAACAGGTCTGGTGTGACTTAAAGTATCAGTGCTAAATAAGTCCCTTGTATATATATATATATATTAAAACAAAACAAAACAAAAAAAAAAATATATATATATCTCAAACTATACTAGATGCTACAGAAACTGCTTAAAAATTAAGTAACCCATTTTCTACGATAAACTTCTACCTAGTACTACAAATGTCCAAATGTCCTTTCCAATCACAGATGAGACATCATACAGATAACTACACAAATGTAACAAAGGAATATATATTATTATACAGGATTTCTATAGCGCCAACAGTTTGCAATATAAAGGGAGACAATGCAGGAAAGATACAGTTCAATACAAGAGGGTTAGGAGGGCCCTGCTTCTTGGAGCTTACAATCTAAGATATATATATATATATATCTAATATGTAGCATATAAGTTGAGTCATTGCCATGCTAATGATACAATTCAATACCAGTGGGTTATCAGGGTCCTGCTCCTTGGCTTGGAGCTTACAATCTAAGATATATATATATATATATATATATATATATAATATAATTGTAGTATATAATGTAGCATATAAGTTGAGTCTTTGCCATGCTAATGATACAATTCAATACAAGTGGGTTATCAGGGTCCTGCTCCTTGGCTTGGAGCTTACATTCTAAGAGACATATATATAAATAAAAAATGTAGCATATAAGTTGAATCATAATAATGAAATCTCTTCTATCACAGAGCCTCCACTTTTTTTCTACAGAAGCTTCACTTTGACATCAGTTATCAAATAAGAGGTTGTTCTTATAGTTGGTGGTCTGCTTGCTGGGACTTGTAGTTCCCCAGCTCTTGACAGACAGATCATCTCTCTTTGTGCACCATGGGTAGAGAAGCTCGGCTGCAGACAATCCCCAAGTTATTTCTGAAACTTTTCCTCAAACTTTTCTAGATTCCATTTCCTAATTTGCAGTCTCCTTATGGTAGCACATCCGGCGAGAGTCATCTTGTTGAAGGATTCTTCTACTTTCTGCACTTTGCCTGGTTACAATGTAGCCATTGTTTGGCAGTCCTCTGTCTTTCTTTCTTTTCTTTTTTTTTTTTAGGGAGCAAATTTCAGGCCATTTGTAGAATAGGGTCCTTGCAGGCTCATTGTGACTGTTAGAAGCCTGGTCTATTTTCTCTGTAGAGGTAAAACTATCACTTCAGCCTCCTTGTGTCATCTTGTGAGTTAGAGAGGAAAAAAAGTTGCAAATATTTCTGAGTCTAATGTGGCTGAACTGGGAGAACTAAGGTGGAAATACTATGCAGCTAGAGCGCCATCTAGTGGACAAACAGGATCCTGATTTTTATTTTCCCCCAAAAACACATTTGAGTCCTGTCAGTGATACCTTTTATTTCACTAACAGTTAAAGTGACATTAAATTAGATATAGTGCTGTTGCACTTAGGAATAGATATTTATGCAACTTTGATAAGTATACGCTGCAGTCCTAATTTGTGAACCAATAACACAAAAACAAACAAATTACCATGTGGACCGCGCATAAATTAAGTGTATAAATTTGACAATACATGAGTAATATTGCTTCACATATGCAAAGTGAATAATTGTAACATTCAGTCCCAATACGGAAAAATGAAGTGTCCAGGTGTTGAATACTAATTGGTGAACTTCGTGCAAAAAAATTACACTTGCTCCTCTGTGCTCAATCAGTGCCCCACATGGATGTGCACTCACCATTTATATTTACTAAAATAATTGCATTTCCATGTTCTGTGTACTGTGGGAGACCAGATATAGTGAATGCAGGGTCCTGGGAGACCAGATATAGTGAATGCAGGGTCCGGGGAGACCAGATATAGTGAATGCAGGGTCCTGGGAGACCAGATATAGTGAATGCAGGGTCCGGGGAGACCAGATATAGTGAATGCAGGGTCCGGGGAGACCAGATATAGTGAATGCAGGGTCCGGGGAGACTGGATATAGTGAATGCAGGGTCCGGGGAGACCAGATATGGTGAATGCGGGGTCCGGGGAGACCAGATATAGTGAATTCAGTGTCCTGGGTTTAGGAACACTTTAAGCATGGGTCCGGGAAGACCAGATATAGTGAATGCGGGGTCCGGGGAGACCAGATATTGTGAATGCAGGGTCCGGGGAGACCAGATATAGTGAATGCAGGGTCCAGGGAGACCAGATATAGTGAATGCAGGGTCTGGGGAGACCAGATATAGTGAATGCAGGGTCTGGGAAGACCAGATATAGTGAATGCAGGGTCTGGGAAGGCCAGATATAGTGAATTCAGGGTCCGGGGAACCAGATATAGTGAATGCAGGGTCCGGGGAGAGCAGATATAGTGAATGCAGTGTCCAGGGAGACCAGATACAGTGAATGCAGGGTCCGGGGAGACCAGATATAGTGAATGCAGGGTCCAGGGAGACCAGATATAGTAAATGCAGGGTCTGGGGAGAGCGGATATAGTGAATGCAGGGTCCGGGGAGAGCAGATATAGTGAATGCAGGGTCCGGGAAGACCAGATATAGTGAATGCATGGTACTGGGAGACCAGATATAGTGAATGCATGGTACTGGGAGACCAGATATAGTGAATGCAGGGTCCAGGGAGACCAGATACAGTGAATGCAGGGTCCGGGGAGACCAGATATAGTAAATGCAGGGTCTGGGGAGAGCGGATATAGTGAATGCAGGGTCCGGGGAGAGCAGATATAGTGAATGCAGGGTCCGGGAAGACCAGATATAGTGAATGCAGGGTCCGGGAAGACCAGATATAGTGAATGCAGGGTCCGGGGAGACCAGATATAGTGAATGCAGGGTCTGGGGAGACCAGATATGGTGAATGCGGGGTCTGGGGAGACCAGATATAGTGAATGCGGGGTCTGGGGAGACCAGATATAGTGAATTCAGTGTCCTGTGTTTAGGAACACGTTAAGCATTCAGGACAATTGAACTACTAGTGCAAATATTAAAAATATAATGGACAATACTCAACAGCTACGGCTACATTCAACTTAAGGGCTCATGTTCATGAATACATTCAGGCATACACCTCCAGAATTCAGGGTATATCTGCCCCCTGGGGTCACAGGTGTTAGCACACAGCTACGGCCAGCTTGGAAGGATAGGCTGATGGAAGCCATGACTGTACACCCGGTCACCCCACATCCGACTAGTTACACGCATACAGGGATGGATGAGTGTCTATTGTCAGCAGCATCTGTCAGCCTGTTATTGAACTGTTCAGGATGCAGGCCGTAGCTGTACACCAACTCCTGGGAATCTCAGGCACATAAACATGCTGAAGTTTGGCCATGTACACCAGAAAACATGAGCCCTAAGCATGATGAAATACCAACAAGAAGTACCCATTAAAATTATGTATTTTTGAAAAGGTCCTTGAGGCTCCATTCTCACCTGAGCAATTTAGTAAATTTGCACAAAATCGTGCACACAGTCACAAAATGCACAAAAAATGTTTATCACATTTGCGGGGCCATTCATCGTTAATGTCACCCAAAACACGGCAAATTTTCTGCCCTGAAAAACACACAACAAACAGGTCAAAATGCATAGTTAAAAAAAAGCTACATGAGCTACTTGCTGGGTTTGTTGCACATAGGACAAGCCATTAGAATGAATTGGCTGCCCTATGTACATAGCGTGAGAATGTGCACAAACGTTTGTGTGCATTCTCAGTGTTCCTAGGTGTGAATGCAGCCATAGAGCCAGAACATGTGCACAATGCATGGCAGAGCATGTTACATGAACTGACATGTTACAGTGCCATTTCATTTGAATAGCACCCCAATGTGCTAAGGCGGGGTCTCCAAACTTTCCAAACAAAGGGGCAATTTACTGTCCTTTAAACTTTAGGGGGATAGACTGTGACCAGAGGGAGAAGAAAATGACCTCTATTAATGGGAGGAATAGTGCCCCATCGTTGGTGTCATTAGGAGGAATAGTGCCCCATCATTGGTATCAGTGGGAGGAATAGTGTCCCATCATTGGTATCAGTGGGAGGAATAGTGCCCCATCATTGGTATCAGTGGGAGGAATAGTGCCCCATCATTGGTATCAGTGGGAGGAATAGTGCCCCATCATTGGTTTCAGTGGGAGGAATAGTGCCCCATCATTGGTGTCAGTGGGAGGAATAGAGCTCCATCTTTTGTGTCAGTGGGACGAACAATGTCCCATCATTGGTATCAGTGGCAGGAATAGTGACCCATTATTGGTATCAGTGGGAAGAATAGTGTCCCTTCATTGGAGTCAGTGGGAAGAATAGTGCTCCATCATTGGTGTCAGTGGGAAGAATAGTGCCCCATCATTGGTATAAATGGGAGGAATAGTGCCCCATCATTGGTATCAATAGGAGAAATAGTGCCCTATCATTGGTGTCAGTGGGAGGAATAGTGCCCCATCCTTGGTGTCAGTGGGAAGAATGGTGCCCCATCATTGGTGTCAATGGGAGAAATAGTGCTCCATTATTGGTATCAGTGGAAGAAATATAACCCCATCCTTGGTGTCATTGGGAAGAATAGTGCCCCATCATTGGTGTCAGTGGGAGGAATAGTGCCCCAACATTGGTGTCAGAGAGAAGAATAGTGCCCCATCATTGGTGTCAGTGGGAGAAATAGTGCCCCATCATTGGTATCAGTGGGAGGAATAGTGCCCCATCATTGGTGTCAGAGAGAAGAATAGTGTCCCATCATTGGTATCAGTGGGAGGAATAGTGCCCCATCATTGGTGTCAGTGGGAGGAATAGTGCCCCATCATTGGTATTAGTGGGAGGAATAGTGCCTCATCATCAGGGGTGTATTTATCACAAGGAAAACAAGGCATTTGCCTAGGGTGGCATTTTTCAGGGGGGCAGCTCTGCCCCTCATAAGAAGAGATGGAAGAAGGGACACACACAGCATGGAGACCAGGTGGGATCAGAGAGAGGTTGCAAGCTGTGTGATGATGTATGCAGAGCCCAACTCTCATTTCAGGGGATGTCTGGAGCTGTGAAAGTGAGTGTCTTTCTCTCTCCTGCTGGGGGTGGGTGGTGGTGTGGCTGGTGCATGGAAGGCGGTGATAGTGGAAGGCTTTTTTGAGTGTGAGTGTGTGTGTGTGTGTGTGTGTGGGGGGGGGGGGTGGTTGTTGTTTTGGGGAATTTTTGTGTTGCCTAGGGCAGCACAAACCCTAAATACACCACTGCCCATCACTGGTGTCAGTGGGAGGAATAGTGTCCCATTATTGGTGTCAGTGGGAGGAATAGTGCCCCATCATTGGTGTCAGTGGGAGGAATAGTGCCCCATCATTGGGGTCAGTGGGAGGAGTAGTACCCCATCATTGGTATCAGTGGGAGGAATAGTGCCCCATCATTGGTATCAGTGGAAGAATAGTGCCCCATCATTGGTGTCAGTGGGAGGAATAGTGCCCCATCATTGGGGTCAGTGGGAGGAATAGTACCCCATCATTGGGGTCAGTGGGAGGAATAGTGCCCCATCATTGGGGTCAGTGGGAGGAATAGTGCCCCATCTCTGGTATCAGTGGGAGGAATAGTGCCCCATCATTGGTTTCAATGGTGTTAGTGGCAGGAACTATGTGCCAAGGGCCAGATAAAAGCAAGCAAAGGGCTGTATCTAACCCCTGGGCTGCAGTTTGGAGACCACTGTATTAAGTCAACATATATTCTGCAATGCATGACAATACACCATAGTGCGCCAGTGTACCATGGGACGTTTTACATTGTCAGCATTTTTTTCCAATAGGCTGCCCTAATACATCTTACAAATGTATTACCACACCACACACATGTAAATCAATCTGCCATGAGATCGCTGCTGAGCCATGATGAGCACTGACCTCCTTTTCAAAATGCAAGTTGCCTGGCTGTTTTGTTGCTCCCTTGCCTTCATCACTAAGCTGAAAGAACAGGAAGATCAGAAGCAGAGGATTCAATTGCTGGATGTGTGTTGTCAGTGGGATTGGTTTCCTACAGGATATGTTCAATTTGCAAAGTGAATGCTTATAAATAAAAGCTAATGAATAGCCAAACATGCGATAACAAAAACTAATTTTTTTGATGATTGGGTACACTTACTGTATGAGTTTCTCCCTAAATTACTATGCTCTCTCCTCCTATCAACATATTCATTGGTTGGCTCCTTGCACTGCTTTCCCTTCCCTAGTCAGAGCTCTGCTGCACAGGCATTGCAAGAGGCTGATAGCAAGTTAAATTCAGGTACTTAAATCATTTATTGATGCATAATTGAGAACAGACCTACATTATTGTGCCTTCTGTATCTGTCTGGAGTTCAGCTTTAAATTTAAAGATCTGCATTGCTTTTTGCTTTTGTTATTTCTGAAATTTTACATCTGTCAAAAAATTATTTTTGGGCATCTGTCATCTATCCTCAGATCAAATGTGTAAAAACTTTCATTTGAGCCAGTGTAATATTTCCAGGCTCATCATCCCACCATGCCACTACATGTGTTCCTGCACTACATCTGCATGGGTCGTGCTGTCAGCATGATACTGCCAGAGGCTGTGGTTACTGATGATATCATACAGGTTAGCCCCCACATTATTATATAAAGGAAACGTCATAGTGGACCCCAAATATTATTTATACACATCTATGTTTTTTATGTATCATTGATTGGGAGCAATAAACTCAAAAAGCTACAATAAAGCACCTTACAAGTTACACTATACCACCATCTACTGGCTATTGATGGTACTGCAGTTTTTTATGCATTGTTGACTGATGATGATGGCTATTAAAGTGTTATTAAACCCAGGACCCTGCATTCACTATATCTGGTCTCCCCGGACCCTGCATTCACTATATCCACTCTCCCCTGACCCTGCATTCACTATATCTGGTCTTCCTGGACCCTGCATTTGCTATATCTGGTCTCCCCGGACCCTGTATTTGCTATATCTGGTCTCTCCGGACCCTGCATTCGCTATATCTGGTCTCCCCGGACCCTGCATTCACTATATCTGGTCTCCCCGGACCCTGCATTCACTATATCCACTCTCTCCTGACCCTGCATTCACTATATCTGGTCTCCCCGGACCCTGCATTCACTATATCTGGTCTTCCTGGACCCTGCATTCGCTATATCTGGTCTCCCCGGACCCTGCATTCACTATATCCAGTCTCCACGGACCCTGCATTCACTATATTTGGTCTCCCCAGACCCTGCATTCACTATATCTGGTCTCCCGGACCCTGCATTCACTATATCTGGTCTCCCCGGACCCTGCATTCATTATATCTGGTCTCCCGGACCCTGCATTCACTATATCTGGTCTCCCCGGACCCTGCATTCATTATATCTGGTCTCCCGGACCCTGCATTCACTATATCTGGTATCCCCGGACCCTGCATTTGCTATATCTGGTCTCTCCGGACCCTGCATTCACTATATCTGGTCTCCCGGACCCTGCATTTGCTATATCTGGTCTCTCCGGACCCTGCATTCACTATATCTGGTCTCCCCGGACCCTGCATTCACTATATCTGGTCTCCCCGGACCCTGCATTCACTATATCTGGTCTCTCACAGTACACACAACATGGAAAAGATATTATTTTAGTAAATATAAACTGCTAAATACCTTTTCTCATCAGCAGTTACAGCAGTCTTGTGACTTCTAACAGCATCCAGCAGAGCACTGGTTAAAGCTTGTAGGAGAAATTTTCATTCTTCCCTGATTGTCCTATGAAGCTGCAGAACCCCTGACCCTCGGTCTGGACAGTGCTGATTGGCCCTGTGTTGATCACATGCACTCTCCCAAGAAAAAAAACAAGTGCCATTAAGTAGATCTTTTTATGCCACATCACCACTAATACAAGGAGCTCACCTGATGAGAAATGTTGGAGAATTCAGACTCATTCTTGGTCTCTTGTAACCATTAAGTGGGTCCTCTGTCCTTTCCGGGCGATCCCTGTGTGAGAGGAACACTCTCTTTGGGGTTTGGTTGTCCTCCCTCCTTAATCCGAGTTCCTCTTTTCCATCCAGCCTTGGCGTTATCAGGGTGGCATTGGTGAGCATATCAAGAAATAGACTGTCTCATGCCTTCCTCCATGCAACTATGACATGCTAAATGAAAGCTAGATGAATGTTTTCCCGGCCATCTTTTCCCTTTAGCATACCCCTGAAGAAAGACTTATGGTCTGAAACGCGTTGGGTCATCTGCTGAAGCTCATTCACCTGGGTTATAGGAGAAGGTGCAACATTACCTCAGCTCATAGCACGTTATATAGACAGTTCATTTTTGCTATGTTGTATGTTTTTAATATGTGTGTCATGTGTTATATTATGCTGTATCCTCATATTTTGGAATAAATTGATTTATATATTTATATTACCTGTTTTGGGTTGCCTTTAAAGTCCCAGTTTATACTGTTGGGGAACACACCTTTGGGTATACAATTTTTGGGATGTTGGCAACTATAGAATGAATCCAGTGTTGGGTCCATTTACTGGGGAATATGACTGGAGGAGTGGGAACATCCCAGGTGGGCAGGGACATTGCAAATAAAAATGGCAATCTGAGAGTCTTAGTGTGTGACTCCACATATAACCAGGGGCAGACTGACCATTTGGAAACTCGGCACTGCCCGAGGGCCTGGGGTCAGTAGGGGGCCCCATAAGATGCCCCTGGTACCTTTTTCATAGGATTTTTTGAGTTTGGGCAAGGGCACAGGGGCCCCATGATCCCCTATTGCCTGGGGGTCCCATGAGTTGTCAGGCCGCCCCTGCATATAACTGCTAATGTTTATCATTTGTGGTGCATTTCTCCTTGACTGACTTTGATAGACACATCGGGGTCCTTTATAGCATAAGTATATGTATTTGGTTACTAAATTTATACAGAGAAATGAGATACAGTATGTGAATGAGGCCTGCTAACTGTGTAATAGTGGAGAAGGAAGCAGTGCTGGACCAGGTAGCTGTATATAAGATTACAGTGTGCACTCTATCGGGAGATGGAGGAGGAAGCAGTGCTGGACCAGGTAGCTGTATATAAGATGACAGTGTGCATTCTATCGGGAGATGGAGGAGGAAGCAATGCTGGACCAAATAGCTGTATATAAGATGACAGTGTGCACTCTATCGGGAGATGGAGGAGGAAGCAGTGCTGGATCAGGTAGCTGTATATAAGATTACAGTGTGCACTGTATCGGGAGATGGAGGAGGAAGCAGTGCTGGACCAGGTAGCTGTATATAAGATGACAGTGTGCACTCTATCGGGAGATGGAGGAGGAAGCAGTGCTGGACCAGGTAGCTGTATATAAGATGACAGTGTGCACTCTATCGGGAGATGGAGGAGGAAGCAGTGCTGGACCAGGTAGCTGTATATAAGATGACAGTGTGCACTCTATCGGGAGATGGAGGAGGAAGCAATGCTGGACCAGGTAGCTGTATGTAAGATGACAGTGTGCACTGTATCGGGAGATGGATTAGGAAGCCGTGCTGGATCAGGTAGGTTTATATAAGATGACAGTGTGCACTCTATCAGGAGATGGAGGAGGAAGCAGTGCTGGACCAGGTAGCTGCATATAAGCGGACAGTGTGCACTCTATCGGGAGATGGAGGAGGAAGCAATGCTGCACCAGGTAGCTGTATATAAGATGACAGTGTGCACTCTATCGGGAGATGGAGGAGGAAGCAATGCTGCACCAGGTAGCTGTATATAAGATGACAGTGTGCACTCTATCGGGAGATGGAGGAGGAAGCAGTGCTGGACCAGGTAGCAGCATATAAGATGACAGTGTGCACTCTATCGGGAGATGGAGGAGGAAGCAGTGCTGGACCAGGTAGCTGTATGTAAGATGACAGTGTGAACTCTATCGGGAGATGGAGGAGGAAGTAATGCTGGACTGATAAGATTTGTATAAGGCGACAGTATGCATTTTATTAGTGGATAGAGGAGGAAGCGGTGCTGGACTGATAAGGTTTATTAAAAGGTGACAGAATGCATTTTATCAGGAAAAGAGAGGAAGTAGTGCTAGACTGGTAAGCTGTATATAAGGTGACAGTGTGCACCTTATCAGGAACAGTAGGAGGAAGCAATACTGGATTGGTAAGCTTCACGTCTTCACTGATTCAGTTGTGTGTGCAAAGTTCAGATTAGGTTTGAGCTTTTTAGTCCTACAAACAACAGGGTTTTTTTTCTGAAAAACTACGAAAAATAA
The DNA here is from genome assembly GCF_062004578.1 of Staurois parvus. Classification (NCBI taxonomy): domain Eukaryota; kingdom Metazoa; phylum Chordata; class Amphibia; order Anura; family Ranidae; genus Staurois; species Staurois parvus. The sequence goes on from NW_028318004.1 coordinate 1,797,661, forward strand.
CCTAGTAATATAAGCTGTATATAAGGTGACAGTGTGCGTTTTATCAGGAGATGAAGGAGGAAGCAGTGCTGGACTGATAAGCTTTATGTAAGGTGACAGTGTGCGTTTTATCAGGAGATGAAGGAGGAAGCTGTACAGTTTTATTGTTTTTTAGAAAAGCTCAGTAGCTCAATCTGAATTTATCTAAATCAGTCAAACAAGTGAAGTTTACTAATCCAGCACTGCTAGATAAAGTGACAGTGTGCACCTTATCAAGAAGAGTAGGAAGCAGTGCTGGATCGGTAAGCTTCACTTCTCTGACTGACTCAGCTGTGTGTAAATTTCAGATTAAACTTGACTAATCTAAATTTAGAAGAACCCGATAACATTATACACGGCTCAAAAACATGAAAGGAACACTTTTTCATCAGAGTCTAGCATCAAGTCAGTGAAACTCCTGGGGTATTGATCTGGTCAGGTAAGTAGCAGAGGGGAATGTTAATCAGTTTCAGCTGCTTTAGGGTTAATACAATTAACAACAGGTGCACTAGATGGGCAACAATGAGATAACCCCCAAAACAGGAATGGTTTTACAGGTGGAGGCCACTGACATTTTTTCCCCTACTCATCTTTTCTGACTGTTTTTCGCTAGTTTTTGGCTAGTATTTGGCTAGGGTCAGTGTCACTACTGGTAGCATGAGGTGATACCTGGACCCTACAGAGGTTGCACAGGCAGTCCAACTCCTCCAGGATAGCACATCAATACATGCCATTGCTAGAAGGTTTGCTGTGTCTCCCAGCACAGTCTCAAGAGCATGGAGGAGATTCCAGGAGACAGGCAGTTACTCTAGGAGAGCTGGACAGGGCTGTAGAAGGTCCTTAATCCATCAGCAGGACCTGTATCTGCTCCTTTGTGCAAGGAGGAATAGGATGAGCACTGCCAGAGCCCTACAAAATGACCTCCAGCAGGCCACTGGTGTGAATGTCTCTGACCAAACAATCAGAAACAGACTTCATGAGGGTGGCCTGAGGGCCCGATGTCCTCTAGTGGGCCCTGTGCTCATTGCCCGGCACCATAGAGCTCAATTGGCATTTGCCATTGAACTCCAGAATTGTCAGGTCCACCACTGGCTCCCTGTGCTTTTCACAGATGAGAGCAGATTCACCCTGAGCACATGTGACAGACGTGAAAGGGTCTGGAGAAGCCATGGAGAATGTTCTGCTGCCTGTAACATCGTTCAGTATGACCGTTTTGGTGGTGGGTCAGTGATGGTCTGGGGAGGCATATCCATGGAGGGACGCACAGACCTCTACAGGCTAGACAATGGCACCTTACAGATCAGTGTACCTATGACTGAACAACTTTATAAGCATGATACATACAGTTACTGACGAAGCGGTGTGGTCCATGAAATGCGTAGACCAACCTATGTTATCTTTTTTTTTTAAAACAGTAAAAAATAATAAATCAACAAAAGATTAAACTGCTAAATTTCTTTTAATTTGCAAAAATAAGTGCCATAAGATGCCACCAGCACCAATATTAAAGATAAAATCAGTGTTACGGACAGACTGTATCTGTGGTTGGCAGTGGCAGGGTGACATGGTGTGTGATGGATCCACACTCTGACAGATCCCAGGCTGGAATTCCCCAGGCAATGGGGGGAGATAAAACCCCCTGCTACCCAGGCCCCCCGGTAGCTGAAAGCACACAATAGGATTCTTCAGGATGGAGACTGGGGGAAGGGTCCAGTAAATATGTCACACTTACCAGTCCCTTCCTTTCCTGAAAGAACACAATGAGTGATTGGTACTGATCACTCACTGTGTTCATTCATAACTGAAGCATAGTAAACTGTGTTTGTTTTCTTTTAGGGGGTGCTGTATGGGTCCCTGCGGTTTCTAATAGCAGCCCTGGACACCACATGGCACCACCAACACTGACACAGATCAGCAGACCCAGCAGGCACTATAAGAGCAGGTTGTGGGATCGTGATGATGTTATCACTTACTGACACATTGCACATGTGATGGACGGCCGATCGGGTCACACTTACACAGACATGGGACATCAGAATCAGACATTACCTTCCTCTGCAGGTGAAGCTCCGCCTCCACTGATGAATGGGAAGAAAAGGGCTGGAACTCCACAGCTGACTTGCAGTAAGGGACTGAGTCTGAGAGGAACACTGGAAGGAGCGACAGCTCAGCTGCTACACTGGCCCCAGACACCTGGCATCTTCCTCTGTCCTTTCTTCCTCCCCTCTACTGACCTTACTCTCAGCTGAAGGATTATTCATGACGTGGCGGCGTCCCACACAGAGAGAGTGCCAGCCTGTGCTGTGGCACCCCTAGGTGGCAGTGTACCCTAGGTGGCTGCTTAGTTTGCCTAGTGGAAGCACTGGCCCTGCCTATAACAGAGCTTCATCCTCCTGCTCCCTTGGTGTTGTCCCATTGACCCAGAACTGACTTTACTTCAGAACCTGTTTTACTTTCCGCTACTTTTGAAGTTTTCTACAAACTAACCCACTTCCTATAGTTGTTCCTTGGAACCGTATACAGATGGAAGCAACCAAGTTTATCAGCTGTGCACCATTATTAAGGGCCCCAATGATAGCTGACAGAAATAATCCTTCAGAGACTGCACCATTCTGTCTCACAACAAACTATGTAGATCTTACCATCCATAATACATCATTACTGCCCTACCTTATAATAAAGTCCTACAGGTAGACTTGGACCTAGCATGGGCACCCTAGTGTTCTAGCAGCAGTGTAGCCTCCGGGGGTTTCTACTTGACCTTTTTCAAGCTGCCCTTGTTGCACTCTTGATGATCCTATTGTAGTCTAAGCTGGTCGGGTGTATAGTACCCTTGGGAGTCTCACATTAGGTATAATTTATGTTCCACTCATATTTTTTGATCATTTTATATGTAACACATCTGAAGTGCATATTAATGCTACAGGCACGTTACAGGCAGCGTTAAAAGTCAATACCTGTGCAGGGGCGGACTGACAACTCATGGGGCCCCCGGGCAATAGGGGATCATGGGGCCCCTGTGTCCTTGCCCAAACTCAAAAAAGCCTATGAAAAAGGTACCAGGGGAATCTCATGGGGCCCCCTACTGACCCCGGGCCAGTTTCCAAATGGTCAGTCCGCCCCTGTACCTGTGTAAACTTAGCCTTAAAGCAGACGTTCTTCAGTGACTTTCTATTTTCGCAATTGGATATTTAATTTTTTTATCATTATTATAAAATACCTTTTTGTGGGATGCAAATTTTTCACCTAGGTGAGAATGATGTCCCCCTCCCCCACCTGAAGTCTCTGTTGTGCGGAAAAATCTAAAATGCCATCCAACCAGTATGTTCTCTAATTTATATCGATATAGACATATCCCCAGACAGACAGTTATCCCTTGTTTACCTTTCTGTCTGGTAACATTATAACAAGTTTTAAAGTGATAAGATCTTAAGACATTAATTAATCATGGATTATTCCCTTACCACTTTAATACTGACAAGGTTTAGCTCTTGTCATATTAAACCATACAGAATAATGTACAGCTTGCTTCTGCATCAGTCGCCAAATAAACATTACCGTTCGATTAAATCTACTGTGCAGGTCTCTTGTTTAAGGTGTATAGAAAAAAAAAAAAAATCCATACACATAAAAGGAAACTATAATGTACATATTTTACATTTTATGTGTGTGTCCATTCAAATTTCAGATACGGGTCAACATCGATCATTGTGATTGACATAGACTTGCATCAATGGACGTCGTGATTGACAATGGATGTACATCGGGGAACATTTTTTATTAATCTCCCTGGAGGTATTCCCGAGTGTAACTCGGGGTAAAGTTTCAGCACCACAAGCGGTAACCCCAAGCTACACTCGGGTTTACCATGCGGTGTTGCTCAGGGATTCCCTGCAGCCCTTACCTTGTCCTTCGCTCCCGCGATGTGTCCCCTGCAGCGTCCCCGGCCATCTCCTCCGGCTGATGCCGGCATCCGGCTTCTGTGTGCCTGTCCCTGTGACGTCGGGACGTACGGGCGCTGGAACCGGCGGGAAATTTGAAATTTTTAAAAAATGTCATTTTTGCTGTCATTGCTGTTTCAATGCATTTCACTTCCGTGTTCTGGTCCCTGCGAGCGTCGGGACGTACGGCGGCAAATTAAAATTTTTTAGAAACTGTCATTTTCTAATGAACGAAAATCACATAGTAAAACATTGCTGTTTCCAACCATTTCACATACATTTTGTCCCTACTGCTTTGTCCTGTGCCCTGCCTGCATTTTGACTGTTCTTTCTGCCTGGAAACAGTCCATGGCGTCCAAAAAGCGTCACTTTAGGTCAAAATCGGTTTTAGACCGGCTAGAGAACAGCGATAGTAAATCAGAACCACTTGCAGAATTGAGTGATGATTCGTGGGGGAAATTCCTCATCAGACACTGAAAACGATTTTGCGACTTTGCTCAGCGATGTGCGAACTTGGCGCTCTATTTCAAATTTCAGTGTTTTTGGTTTGATTATATTATTGAATTAAATGTATTATTATTATATTATTATTTTTTATAATTATTTATTAAATTATAATTTATGATTTCGTGCTTCAGGTTTTATCATACCCGGAATGTTTACTAGACTCTTGTTCGGACAGATTTCAGTGAGTTATTCCTAAGAGTTACAGGCCTACAATATCAAACGCCAAATTTCCATGCAAAATAATGGTACCGCTTTCAGCACCAAAAATCTGAAATAATCAGACCGCCAGGGAGGTTAAAAAAAAAGGACAAATATTGTGGTTATGTTTTTATTTTTACTTGACTTTTTTGTGAATGAGTAGGGGTACTATGTACTCTTACTCATTTACATAGGGGGGAGCTGGTATCTGGGAACTCCCTTATTGTTAAAGGGGTCTTCCAAGCTCCAATAAGCCCCTCCCGCCTGCAGACCCCCACAATCACCAGGCCTGGGTTGTGGAGAAAGGACCCTTGTCCTCATCAACATGGGCACAAGGTGCTTTTCTGGGGGAGGGGGGGGTCATTGTACTCCCCCATGTCGAGGGCTTGTAGCCTGGTATGGTTCATTGAGGGAGGGGGGGGGATGCATGCTCATTTACCCCTCCCCCTCACCGGTGAGGAGGCGGAGCCGAGCGGCAGGAGTGAGGGAGTGGCTCCTGGATGGATCATCGTGGGAGCCAGGTAAGAGACAGCAGCCCTCTGCCCACCCCTGTACTTAGTGTCCCTTCTGTCGGAAGGGGGGGGGGACGGCCGGAAAATACGGTATGTTCCCTGAGGTCAAACGCGCCCCCCTTGACGGGGGGGCGCGCCCCACTATTTGAGAAGCACTGGACTAGTCACAGCTGCACGAGTGTGAACCTAGCCTTAAAGCTGTATTAAACCCAAAAGCAAACATTTAGGTTATTGCAGCTTACCATTTCCTAGATGTGGTGGCTGCATTCGTTTTAATTTTTAGGCTTTCTTTCTTCCATTTTCATCTGGTGATCCAGCCAGCAAGTTTGTTGTTTTTTAAAAGCACAAGCTCTCCAGCAGGATGTATGAGTTTACAAGATGAGACAACCAATTTACCACTGACAGCGGTGCTTACAATGATCAGCTTTTATTTATTCATGCAAAACCTTTATCCCAAAAGGAAAAAAAACATTTTGCTGTAACTGATTATAAAGTGTGAGATGAATTTCGGTTTCAGTGTATCTAAATCTTTTAATACATTTAACAGTCCCCTCCCCCCAGACTGACAATGCTGCTGTCTGCTGTGGCCCTTGTGCTCCTTCATCCAGAGTTGTGCCTCACTAATACTGGAGGTGTGCTACTGACCAGATCACCAGGTGAAAACAGAGGGGAAACCTTATTTTAAAGGGGGCCTCCAGATTCTGATAAGCTCCCTTCCCAAATCTCCATGTCAATCTCTGGGGGACAGGATGTGAGATTTGGGCCCTTTTTTTCCTCAAGGAAGGGACAAGGTGCCTTGCAAAGGGGGCCACCCCAACCTTCCCAATGTTGAAGATACAGTATGTGCCCTGGTTCATAAAGGGAGCATGTTCGCTGCCCTCCTTTTCCTGGCCACTAGGGCTGCATTAGACATGTGCAGTTTGTTTTGTTGGACAACATTTTTGCTACTCTGAGATTCGGATGTATCCAAATGTCTGAATTACAACAGTAACAACTTTCAACGAATCTGAGATAATGAAAACAATTTTGTCAGAATCAAATTTGAAATATAAACACATTGCTGACTCTTGCTGATTTCCTTCAAGGACTGTGTGTATTAGTGTTAGAATATAGCCTTCTTCTGAAATTCGAAAAAAATAGAATAGAGTAAAATAGAATAGAATAGAAAAGAACAGAACAGAGTAAAACAGAACAGAACATAATAGAAAATTAAAGAATAGAATAAAATAGAACAGAACATAAGTCTAGATTAGAAAAGAAAAATAAAATAGAAAGAATATAACCGTTTTCTGAAATTCTCATTTCCAATAGAATAGAACTAGCTATTCTTCACAATTAATCCGGATCAATTATATATTTTCGATTGAAATTAGATTCAAATACTTCGAATCCAATGGAAAATTTCAATCCGGTCGAAAACTAATAAAGGCAACAAAACGAAACTAAACAAATTTTGTTACAAATGCAATTAAATGAAATTATTAACTTAACGAATCGATTCGAAACAGAACCATTTTTTTCATTTTGCACATGTCTAGGCTACATGCCTGGATAAGGGCTTCATTTGATCCTGGGGTAAACCCAGCACAGTTTTTTTTTCTTAATGTATACTGTCCCTTCAAAAAAAAAAAAAGTAATTTTCCCCCCTAAAAATTCATAGCAGGCCTTTTTCAGACATGCAGCCTGGGTGGCCAGGAATGATGTGCCATTCCTTTCAGAACCATACCATATCACATTGGAAGGGAATACCCAGGGGCGGACTGACCATTTGGAAACTTGGGCACTGCCCGAGGGCCTGGGGTCAGTAGGGGGCCCCATGAGATGCCCCAGGTACCTTTTCATATGCTTTTTTGAGTTTGGGCAAGGACACAGGGGCCCCATGATCCCCTATTGCCCGGGGGCCCCATCAGTTGTCAGTCCACCCCTGGGAATACCAGAAGGGTCTGGTGTGAACATACATTCGACAGCACACATACTTTACCATGCACAACACTTCATCCTTCCCAGAACCAGGTACCAGTTCCAGAGTTAGGCCATTGGTAGTAAGAAGAGGCAAGTCCAATAGTTTTTTAAAGCTCTACTTTCACAACTTCAAGGTAGACAACTTTAGGGTGTACAGCTTTTCACCAATTTGGTAGCAGTCATCTGCACTTTCCCAGATCAGGCCATCTATGTCCTGGCCCCACCTGCTTCCTATCCAGGGCACTAGGCCCTCTCCAGGTATTCCCCAGTCAGGGATTCACAGCAGCTGGAAGCACTATATCTCTAGAGAATAGGCTCCTCCAAGTCCCATAGGGTCCAGCACATGTCATCTCGACTCCCTATCCGAACTCCTCCCTCTCCCTAATGTAATCCACTATTCATCTGTGGAGAGGGTGTCACCTAATGGCCAAACAGCAACTAGTACCAACACCCCCTTACATGTGCCCCTATCTGGGAGGTTTGCCCTCACTTCATTTACAGAGAATGTTGACACAATGGAACACTATCCAAAACCAGATAAAAAGGCTTGAACTGGAGTTTTTTTTTTATTCCCACCACATTCCCTGCATTGGAGAGATTTCCCTTAACTTTCTAACCATAATCATTGACTAAAGCATATCTCTATCCACTCTATCGAAACCAAAGAAAAAAGTTCCACTTCTTTGGGGTTAAGCTAACATTAGAGGTTAGAGAGTCAATGGTCAAAGGCCAGGTGTTGGAGAAAGTTAATTTTTGGTTTTGGTTTGGTGCTGTAGTTACCTTTAGGTCCACCAGACCCCCTTGCCACTGCCATTAAAAAATAAATAAATCTAAACCACCAAGATTTCTGCTTCCTTCCCAGAGCAGGATTGTTTGGAGTCCAGACCAGTGGCGGACTGACAACTCACGGGGGCCCCCGGGCAATAGGGGATCATGGGGCCCCTGTGTCCTCGCCCAAACTCAAAAAAGCTTATGAAAAAGGTACCAAGGTCATCTCATGGGGCCCCCTACTGACCCCGGGCCCTCGGGCAGTGCCCGAGTTTCCAAATGGTCATTCTGCCCCTGGTCCAGACTAAACACCAACCTAGCACCTTTGCCTTACACAGATTCTTTCTTTGGTCACAGCTTGAAAGTGCAGGCTGTAGTGAAATAGCTGCTTGTCGACTCCAGGAGACCCTATATAAAGTGTTTTGGTATAATTTAGACAGAGGGTAGGAAGTCATAGCTCCCACTCGTTCACTTGTGTGAAAATGTCAGCTTGAGCTACTGAGCAATGTAAACAACATGTCATGTATAACAGAAACTAATAATATTTTTAAAAAAGCCTAAAGCTCCAGCAATTTCCAAAAAAATGAGAATACAAAATAATAATATGCAATCATGTTAACCTAACAATAAAAAAAGGATAAATAAATTAATATATATATATACAGTCATGGCCGAAATTGTTGGCACCCTTGATATTTCTCCAGGAAATCATGTATTTCTCACGAAACGTATTGCATTAACACATGTTTTGCTATACACATGTTTATTCCCTTTGTGTGTATTGGGACAAAACAAAAAAAGGGAGGAAAGAAAGCAAATTCGACATAATGTCACACAAACCTCCAAAAATGGGCTGGACAAAAGTATTGGCACCCTTTCACAACTGCGGATAAATAAGAATGTTACAAGCATGTGATGCTCCTGTAAACTCACCTGGGGCAAGTAACAGGTGTGGGCAATATAGAAATCACACCTGAAAGCAGATAAAAAGGAGAGACGTTCACTTAACCTTTGCATTGTGTGTCTGTCTGTGCCACACTAAGCATGGACAACAGAAAGAGGAGACGAGAACTGTCTGAGGACCTGAGAACCAAAATTGTGGCAAAATATCAACAATCTCAAGGTTACAAGTCCATCTCCAGAGAACTAGATTTGCCTTTGTCCACAGTGCGCAACATTATCAAGAAGTTTGCAACCCATGGCACTGTAGCTAATCTCCCTGGTCGTGGACGGATGAGGAAAATTGATGAAAGATTGCAACGCAGAATAGTCCGGATGGTGGATAAGCAGCCCCAAACATGTTCCAAAGACATTCAAGCTGTCCTGCAGGCTCAGGGAGCATCAGTGTCAGCGCGAACTATCCGTCGACATTTAAATGAAATGAAACGCTATGGCAGGAGACCCAGGAGGACCCCACTGCTGACACAGAGACATAAAAAAGCAAGACTACAGTTTGCCAAAATGTACTTGAGTAAGCCAAAAGCCTTCTGGGAAAACGTCTTGTGGACAGATGAGACCAAGATAGAGCTTTTCGGTAAAGCACATCATTCTACTGTTTACCGAAAACGGAATGAGGCCTACAAAGAACAAAACACAGTACCTACGGTAAAATATGGTGGAGGTTCAATGATGTTTTGGGGTTGTTTTGCTGCCTCTGGCACTGGGTGCCTTGACTGTGTGCAAGGCATCATGAAATCTGAGGATTACCAAAGGATTTTGGGTCGCACTGTAGGGCCCAGTGTCAGAAAGCTGGGTTTGCGTCCAAGATCCTGGGTCTTCCAGCAGGACAATGACCCCAAACATACGTCAAAAAGCACTCAGAAATGGATGGCAAAGAAGCGCTGGAGAGTTCTGAAGTGGCCAGCAATGAGCCCAGATCTAAATCCCATTGAACACCTGTGGAGAGATCTTAAAATTGCTGTTGGGAAAAGGTGTCCTTCCAATAAGAGAGACCTGGAGCTGTTTGCAAAGGAAGAGTGGTCCAAAATTCCGGGTGAGAGGTGTCAGAAGCTTATTGATGGTTATAGGAAGCGACTGATTTCAGTTATGTTTTCCAAAGGGTGTGCAACCAAATATTAAGTTAAGGGTGCCAATACTTTTGTCCAGCCCATTTTTGGGGTTTTGTGTGACATTATGTCATATTTGCTTTTCTGCCTCTGTTTTATATTTGTTCCAATACATACAAAGGGAATAAACATGTGTATAGCAAAACATGTGTTAATGCAATACCTTTTTTGTGTGAAATACTTGATTTTCAGGAAAAATATCAAGGGTGCCAACAATTTCGGCCATGACTGTATATATATATATATATATATATATATATATATATACAGTGGGGATCGAAAGTTTGGGCACCCCAGCTAAAAATTTGTATTAATGTGCATAAAGAAGCCAAGGAAAGATGGAAAAATCTCCAAAAGGCATCAGATTACAGATTAGACATTCTTATAATATGTCAACAAAAGTTAGATTTTATTTCCATCATTTACAGTTTCAAAATAACAGAAAACAAAAAAATGGCGTCTGCAAAAGTTTGGGCACCCTGCAGAGTCAATATCTTGTACTGCCCCCTTTGGCAAGTATCACAGCTTGTAAACGCTTTTTGTAGCCAGCCAAGAGTCTTTCAATTCTTGTTTGAGGTATCTTTGCCCATTCTTCCTTACAAAAGTCTTCCAGTTCTTTGCGATATCGGGGCTGTCTGTCACGCACTGCTCTTTTAAGGTCTATCCATAGATTTTCAATTATGTTGAGGTCAGGAGATTGTGAAGGCCATGGCAAAACCTTCAGTTTACGCCTCTTGATGTAATCCCCCGTGGATTTCGAGGTGTGTTTAGGATCATTATCCATTTGTAGAAGCCATCCTCTCTTTAACTTCAGCATTTTCACAGATGGCATCAAGTTACCATCCAAAATTTGCTGAAATTTTACTGAATCCATTTTTCCTTCTACTCGTGAGATGTTCCCTGTGCCACTGGCTGCAACACAACCCCAAAGCATGATTGATCCAACCCCATGCTTAACAGTTGGACAGAGGTTCTTTTCATTACATTCTGTGCCCCTTCTTCTCCAAACGTACCTTTGCTCATTCTGGCCAAAAAGTTCAATTTTAACCTCATCGGTCCACAGAACTTGTTTCCAAAATGCATCAGGCTTGTCTATATGTTCATTTGCAAAGTTCAAACGATGATTTTTGTGGTGAGGAGGTAGAAGAGGTTTTCTTCTGATGACTCTTCCATGAAGACCATATTTGTACAAGTATCTCTTTATAGTGGAATAGTGTACCACAACTCCAGTGTCTGCCAGATCTTTCTGGAGGGATCGTGCAGTCAAACGTGGGTTTTGAATTGTTTTTCTCACAATCCTGCGAGCTGTTCTGTCTGATATTTTTCTTGGTCTTCCAGATCTTGCTTTAACTTCCACTGTTCCTGATGACTGCCATTTCTTAATTACATTCCGTACAGAGGATATTGGCATCTGAAAACGCTTTGCTATCTTCTTATAGCCTTCTCCAGCTTTGTGAGCATCAACTATTTTCAGTTTCAGTTTTCTAGACAACTGCTTAGAAGAACCCATGGTGCTGATTGTTGGGGCAAGGTCAGATGAGTCTGGGAATTTAAAACCTTTGAGATTGACATCACCTGGTCTTCCCAGACGATGACTGAGAACAATCCATGACACTGGCAGGTCTCAGCTTTGCAAAGGGGGCAGTGCATGCTATAAATTCTGCAGGGTGCCCAAACTTTTGCAGACGCCATTTTTTTGTTTTCTGTTATTTTGAAAGTGTAAATGATGGAAATAAAATCTAACTTTTGTTGACATATTATAAGAATGTCTAATCTGTAATTTGATGCCTTTTGGAGATTTTTCCATCTTTCCTTGGCTTCTTTATGCACATTAATACAAATTTTTAGCTGGGGTGCCCAAACTTTCGATCCCCACTGTATATATGACTTTTTTATAGTCCTGACTAGTGATGGAACAATCTGCTTAGGCCTGGTTGCAGGCAGATTCGGTGGATCCAAAACAAAATCCACAGATTGTGAACTTTAATGTGAATCCCGCTGACGTCAGGCATAGAAGGCATAGCATAACAGAGCACGGCTTCTGCTGAAGGGATGGTGGACAATGACATAGGGTAGTGGCACTATATCCTTCTGAAGAGGTCTCCCAAAAGTAGATCCGGATACTGCAATGCTTGATGACAAATCAGATATGTCCCTGCACTGTCCCTACTCGACCAGGAACCTCTCCCTGCACTGATACTCTCTTTAACAATACAGGGTGTCTGTCCCTCATCTACACTCACTCCAGACAGGCCCAAATGGTGCTGGCACCCCAATTTATGGAGTCCCACCAAGATGGCAGCCAGGGGTCATCAGACATTGTAGTGTTCAATCAGACAGCTGCAACCTCTGTGCCAACTATGGGATCTTTCAGGGAACAATCTTCTTTTACAGACCCCACTTCATTAGTATAGTTGCACGGTTCCGCCTGCTGAATGGAGGCCAGGTTGCACCTACCTACAGATTGGTTTGACTTTGTTGAAAGCAAAGGGCTGAAAGCTTATCGTGTCTCTGTATCGCTACCCCCATAGGAACCGCTGTAGTTTAACAGGTACTTTCTGAAAGCAGTTCAGAGGCACACAGCAAAAGTCCATACACTCCGGCTCAATAAACAGTCTACAGGAAGTCTTTCTTTGTATTTATTGCAGAATAAACTTAGAGAGGCCATAGGGTATTATGGAATACTCCCGAAATACTAGGACACACTACATTGTGCTAAGCTTCTCTAAGCAGTCATTATGTCAGAAGCAAAGTAGGGTAGTCAAAACGGAAACCTTGTGAGGGCTGTCTCCACCAGAATCACCACTGGTACTCTCACCCAAAGAACACCAGCACTCAGTCACTAGGGCCTGGCACTTAGGTCAATATTCACAATGTCACTGGATGCCTCCTTCTAGTATTGACCTGACACTCTTCAGTGAGGGAGCAGTTAATGCCCACAATGCCACAGGACAGTTAGACTCTTTTTAACCTCTATCAGCACTCTTCAGTGAGCTCCAGACCAGATCATTCGTTCCAAGAAGACTTGGAAATAGGCCCCTCAGCTATGCCACAGCTGGGACCTCGATGAACATTGACTTGAATCAGTAGGACTGCTGCAAGTGGGGGGTGCAATCACTCTAACAGGAAGACCCTGCTGTTCTAAAGCTCAGACAATTTATATGCCTTTCCAGCTACCTACTAGGATCACCTTCCCAGGGATTGGCTGAAGTACAATAAATGCCCAGGCTGCTCATTTGACCTTCCAGCCCACTATGTTCTAGAAACATCTGGAATGCAGGAAAAAATCCAGAACTGCCCAAAGCACTCAATTACTGCTCCAATGATGACAGAGGAGCCAAAAATAACTAAACTTACCTAAAATTATAGCAACCTATCTAGGAGGGTCCTACTGTACATCTTTATGAGCCAAGGCAATGGAATGCAAATTTACTGACCACTGTGATGGTTCTGAGTATATGGGATATTTTTTCCTGGTGTGGGACACAGAGAGCTTTACCTAGACTGGTATGAAGGTCACTAGTCCTGGTGTTTGAGCTTTGATAGGGACCAAAGTAAGAGAACACTCCTGAGTTCAGGAAAACAATTTCGTATAGCCTTCAACCAAATTATGCAAGTGCACCAAGTAATATCTGTTCTGCTTAAGTTGTTTTGTGAAGCCTATATACTTAGTCCATATGACATTTCGTGTTGAATACAATATGTGATATTTAACTTTTTTGGGTAAATTTGAGAATTTTTTTGACTCCAGCTTTGCTTGCGTTTTGATCTAACCCACCCAGGGGCGGACTGACCATTTGGAAACTCGGGCACTGCCTGAGGGCCCGGGGTCAGTAGGGGGCCCCATGAGATGCCCCTGGTACCTTTTTCATAGGCTTTGTTGAGTTTGGGCAAGGACACAGGGGCCCCATGATCCCCTATTGCCCGGGGGGTCAGTAGGGGGCCCCATGAGATGCCCCTGGTACCTTTTTCATAGGATTTTTTGAGTTTGGGCAAGGACACAGGGGCCCCATGATCCCCTATTGCCCGGGGGCCCCATGAGTTGTCAGTCTGCCCCTGAACCCACCCAAGTTATTGGAACCAAAACTAACATACCAGTCTTTACAAGAGTAGGTAAATGTAAAGGTCCATTAGGATTGGTCCTTAGCTGTTCAATGAATGTTTTATTGTAACGTATTCCTTAGACTTGGTATTTAAGTCTGCTGGACTCGGAGGGGGTAAGAATGAACACAGAGCAAACTTTTTTTATGAAATAATTGCTTGCTTGTCCATTCAAAACTACATAAGTGGAAAGAATATATAGGAGCTAAGGAGGATATTATCTTTCAATACTGAACGTCCCCTTAGCTTGTTCAATTCTAATCCTTTGCCTATCGGAATACTTACATCTGTGCAGATGTCTTTCACACCCCGATGACAATCTTAATACAGGACAAATGAATGCCGTTCAGACTCTGGGCGTCCATACAATGGCGGGTTTTAGTCGTCTTTTGTGTCCGCCCCACACATCCCTCACAAAATCGGGCCTCTCGCAGGAGATAAACAGGATTATATAATATGACTCTACTTCTTTGCAAGGAGGAAATAAAGAGCGCAGTCTACGCGGACAGTTCAAGTTACCGACACCTCTGAAAGCTTCAGGGATGGGATTCTTCAGCCTATAGACATATTTTTCTCTCTCTCTCTTCAAAACCTTTGCTCAAACAAAATCCTTTTAGCAGTTTGACAGCTCGTCTGATATGAGAAGCAAGATCTGTTTACAGTACACTCTTGCGGAGTGCAATAAGAATGCCTGTTCTTAATTTATTTCATTACACAGTATAAAAAAAAGTTCAAAAATTAAACTTTCTGATGGTGGCCTAACTCTCCCTGATGGGGAAAGGGATGTTCCACGAACCATGGCAGTTATGTATTTAAAGCGGACCTAGCATTGATCACAGTACTCCCCCCAACAATGCCCTTTTCTACATATCTCTCCAGAAGGAGAGTACCATCTTTGTTTAGGCATAACCCAAGGTCACCATCTACTTACTGGACTGAGATACTGGCTCAGACATGACACAATAGTGTAAATCCTGGTGTCTGTGCAGTTTTTGTTTTTGGTTGTGACACAGATCAGCCCTTGCTGCATCTTCTCACCTTGTGACCTCCTACAAAGTTACATTAACCTCCCTGGCGGTATGATTATTTCAGATTTTTGGTGCTGAAAGTGGTACCATTATTTTGCATGGAAATAGGTAGCTTTTTTATTGTAGGCTTGTAATTTTTAGGAATAACTCACTGAAATCTGTCCGAACAAGAGTCTAGTAAACATCCCGGATATGATAAAACTTGAAACACAAAATCATAAATTATAATTTAATAAATAATCATAAAAAATAATAATATAATAATAATAAACTTAATTCAATAATATAATCAAACCAAAAACACTGAAATTTGAAATATAGCGCCAAGTTCGCACATCGCTGAGCAAAGTTGCAAAATCGTTTTCAGTGTCTGATGACGAATTTCCCCACAAATCATTATCACTCAATTCTGCAAGTGGTTCTGATTTACTATCGCTGTTCTCTAGCTGGTCTAAAACCACTTTTGACCTAAAGGGACGCTTTTTGGACGCCATGGACTTTTCCCAGTTTCCAGGCAGAAAGAACAGTCAAAATGCAGGCAGGGCGCCGGACAAAGCAGTAGGGACAAAAAGGTATGTGAAATGTTTTGAAAAAGCAATGTTTTCCTATGTAATAATCATTTTTAAAAAAAAGACATTTTTTAAAACTTTCAAATTTGCCGCCGTACATCCTGACGTCACAGGGACTGGAACACGGAAGCCGGCATCGGCCGGAGGAGATGGCCGGGGATGCTGCAGGGGACACATCGCGGGAGCAAAGGACAAGGTAAGCGCTGCAGGGAATCCCTGAGCAACGCTGCATGGTAAGCCCGAGTGTAGCTCGGGGTTACCGCTTTTGGTACTGAAACTTTACCCCGAGCTACACTCGGGAATACCGCCAGGGAGGTTAATGTATTCTGATCACTGTGGGAGAGGAGGCTGAAGAAATGCTTCCTCCTGCCTGCAACAGACTGATGGCATCGTCATAGCCTAGGCAAAGCTACATACCTGAAGCTCAAGGAGTTCCCCTGGGGTGCTACAATCAAGGGGCCCAGTTTTCCCTGGTTCACCATTATTAAGTTGGCATGGCGTGGGTGGGCCGGCCACCAGTACCATAATACACAATGATGCTCTATGGCAGGGCTCTCCACGCTTTTCAAACAAAGGCCAGTTTACTATCCTTCAGACTTTGTGGAGGAAGGGGGTCGGAATAGATTGTGGCCAGTCGTGGTAGACTCTAGCTGGGTCTCTAGCCCAACATCAGTGAGAATAAACATGACCTCAGGGTTGGTGATTAGTAAGAGAAGAAGTAATGCCCATCATTGGTATTAGTGGGAGGAATAGTGCCCCATCATTGGTATCAGTGGGAGGAATAGTGCCCCATCATTGGTATCAGTGGGAGGAATAGTGCCCCATCATTGGTATCAGTGGGAGGAATAGTGCCCCATTATTGGTATTAGTAAGAGGAACAGTGCCCCATCATTGGTATTAGTGGGAGGAATAGTGCCCCATCATTGGTATCAGTGGGAGGAATAGTGCCCCATCATTGGTATCAGTGGGAGGAACAGTGACCCATCATTGATATTGGTGGGAAGAATAATGCCCCATCATTAGTGTCAGTGAGAGCAATTATTTTCCACTATTCGTGTCAGTGGGAGGAAAAGTGCCTCACATAATTGGGAGAAAAAGTGCTCCAAGGGCCAGATAAAGGCTAGCAAAGGGACGCAACTGGCCCTTGGGCTGCAGTTTGGATACCACTACTCTATGGCATGGATGTACGGTGATATTTGTTGTGATCCAAGGCAGGTGGCATGCATGGCCACCTCCACCCAAAAGAGAGGGCACTGATGTGAAGAATGGACTGTGTGATGGGGGGACACTGAGGTTATGGGGAGGCTCTAATATGATGGGGGGAATCAATCATGTATAGGGGGACTCTGATGATGGGGGACCTCTAATGTCAAGGGAGGACACTGATGTAAATAGGGGGCTCTGATATGATGGGGGGACCTCTGATGTGATGAGGGCTCTCATGTATAGGGGGGCTCTGATGATGGGGGACCTCTGATGTGAAGGGAGGACACTGATGTAAATGGGGGGCTATGATATGATGTTGGGACCTCTGATATGATGAGGGAGCCTCAGATGTGAAGGAAGACTCTGATGAGAAGATAATTTCATCAAGGCAGTTATGTGCATTGTCCCAGGCTCAGGTTTCCCATTGATGTGTAACATTTACATTTTTACATCTTAGACTGGAGTGCCCCGAGATATTGCATACTTTTAAAGGGTGTTGCAACTGAAAAAAGTTTGAGAAGATTCCTGACTTTGAACACTGTGCAATTTTCAGAATCACGAGACAAGATCATGCAGTAGCATCTCAGAAATACTGCTTTTGGCTACATCTTCAGTTAAAGGTGAGCTGTCAGTTTCTTTTTCTTGGTCCCATTTGTTTGTCTGTATTCCCCTCGCACACATTCCTGGAAGTACGGCTCATCAATGGAGGGTGCTGTAGAGACTATCAGCTGGGACTGGAATCATCATAAGCAAACGTAAATATTCGCCAGTACACAATGGATCTTCTCCAACATGGTCCAAAAAAGATTTTTATTGCAGAAAGATCACACCACAAAAGAAAGTGCAAAGTTTCGGAGCCGCGCAGGACCCCTTTATCAGGCATGTTTCCATTTATGTCTGATTGGGAAGATTTTGCTTTTCTTCCTTCTGACACAACAGAAAGTGTCTCCCCACAGTAAGGGAAATCTACTATTGGTCAGTTGTCACCAGATAAAATGTCCCTGTTCTGATTTATTGCCCTTCTGTTGTTATTGCTGGGATGATTTACTGTTGAGGGATTGGTCTACTGATGCTGGATTTCTAGGAGATCTATTGTTGCTGATGAGGGTCTATTTTTGCTGGGGAGGATTTATTGTAACTGGGGGGTTATATTGTTGCTGGGGGGATCTATGGTTGCTGGGTGGATCTATTGTTGATGTGGGGTCTATTTTTGCTGGGGGTCTGTTGTTGGCTGCAGGGGATCTATTTAACTGCTTTTCTTTAACACATTCCATGCAAATTACTTAGCTCCATAAAATGATATTTGGTATTGTATTCTCTAAAGGGGACGGTACTGGGAGGTGGAACCAATGAACAGTGATCGGAGGTGAGTACCTGCACCTATTCTCTGAGATAAAAGCCCTTTTTAGACAGATACATTTATATTATAAAACATTATCTTTATATTTTCTCATTTTGAAAGCATTATTTACAGTGTTCAGCATAATTGAGTACACCCCTTTTGAAAAGTAAGATTTGAATCAACATCTCAGTGAACACAAGAACAATTTACAAAATTTTTACAAAACTGAGTTTTATAGAACATTTGTTTAGCTCATTACATGAAAGTAAGATTAATAATAATGTACAGCGCTGAGCAAACTCTTGACGCTATATAAATACTGTATAATAATAATAATATTATAACTTAGATTACAAAATCTTCTGTTTTACTCAATTAAGTTGATGCAAAAATGAATACACCCCACAACAAAATCTACTACATCTAGTATTTTGTATGACCTCCGTGATTTGTAAGGACAGCACCAAGTCTTCTAGACATGGAATGAACAAGCTGGCAACATAATGAAACATCAATCTTTTTCCATTCTTCAACAACAACCTCTTTTAGAGCCTGGATGCTGGATGGAGAGCGATGCTCAACTTGTCTCTTCAGAATTCCCCATAGGTGTTTGATTGGGTTCAGATCATGAGACATACTTGGCCACTGAATCACCCTGTTCTTCAGAAATGCAACAGTGGCCTTAGATGTGTGTTTTGGATCATTGTCATGTTGGAAAAGTGCACAACGACCAAGGGCAAGGAGTAATGGTAGCATCTTCTCTTTCAATACAGAGCAGTACATCTGTGAATTCATGACACCATCAATGAAATGCAGCTCCCCGACACCAGCAGCACTCATGCAGCCCCACAGAAGGACACTGCCACCACCATGTTTCACTGTAGGCACCATGCATTTTTCTTTGTACTCCTCACCTTTGCGACACCATACAGTTTTGAAGCCATCAGTTCCAAAAACATTTGTTTTGGTCTCATCACTCCAAAGTACAGAGTCTCAGTAGTCTAGTCTTCTTCTTTTACAGCATGGGCCCTGGAAAATTCTAGGTGGGTATTTTTGTGCATGGGCTCAAGGAGAGGCTTTCTTCGTGGACGACACCCATGCATGTCATTCCTCTGCAGTGTACCCCGTATTGTGTCACAGGAAACAATTACCCCCGTTTGGCTTTCTACTTCTTTAGCTAATTGCAGTGAATTGCATGGCGATTTTCTTCAGCCCTTCTCATCAGAAGATGCTCCTGTCGAGAAAAGGGAAAGGAAAGGAAAGGAAAAGGAAAGGAGAGGAAAGGTTTTCTGACAAATCTGTAGGGGTGTACTCATTTATGCTGAGCACTCTATATGCAAATAGTATAAGTAGGATGTTAAGAAGTTCAACTGTTTCAAAGGCACGTGTACTAAAATTATATAATTAGCTATAAACTAAAAAAATCATTATATATTATGTTTTCAGAGCAATTTAAACAGTGTTAATTATTTAAACGTGTTTTGCTACGAACAAATTAATTACTTATTAAGAAGTGTGTGATAGTCATAGCATTGAGAGGAGCATCTACTTCATCTCTAAGCTCCAGAGCTCAGCTCAAATCTAACTCAAGCTTCTCTCCAAGAACATATTTAAAGCTCTCCTCCAGTTCCTGAAGTTAGCCGCAAGCAAATGATGAAGTCTGCTCCTTCTCCAGGTTAGACAGTTATCTCCAAGCTCCAGAGACTCCAGCTCTACTCCAAGAACTCAGCTCCAGCTCTCTTCCACCTCCTGAACTTAGAAAGAATAAAATACTGAGCTCTATTTCTGCTCCCAGTTATACAACTAGCTCCTAGTTCTCCTGCTGGCAAGTTTAGCTAATCAAATATTCTGAGCTCTACTCTTTCTCCAGGCTATGGATTTAGCTCCAGAAATCATCTCCTCTCTGATTCCAGCTCTGCTCCTGAGCTTAGCTAAAATTAAAGTGTTTCTAAACCCAGAACCCTGCATTCACTATATCCAGTCTTTCCCGGACCCTGCATTCACTATATCTGGTCTCCCCGGACCCTGCATTCACTATATCCAGTCTTTCCCGCACCCTGCATTCACTATATCTGGTCTCCCCGGACACTGCATTCACTATATCCGGTCTCCCCGGACCCTGCATTCACTATATCTGGTCTCCCCAAACCCTGCATTCACTATATCCAGTCTTTCCCGGACCCTGCATTCACTATATCTGGTCTCCCCGGACCCTGCATTCACTATATCCAGTCTTTCCCGCACCCTGCATTCACTATATCTGGTCTCCCCGGACACTGCATTCACTATATCCGGTCTCCCCGGACCCTGCATTCACTATATCCGGTCTCCCCGGACCCTGCATTCACTATATCCGGTCTCCCCGGACCCTGCATTCACTATATCTGGTCTCCCTGGACCCTGCATTCACTATATCCGGTCTCCCCGGACCCTGCATTCACTATATCTGGTCTCCCTGGACCCTGCATTCACTATATCTGGTCTCCCCGGACCCTGCATTCACTATATGTGGTCTCCCCGGACCCTGCATTCACTATATCTGGTCTCCCCGGACCCTGCATTCACTATATCTGGTCTCCCCGAACCCTGCATTCACAATATCTGGTCTCCCACAGTACACACAACATGGAAATGCAATATATAAAATATAAACTGCTAAATATCTTTTCTCATCAGCAGGTAGAGCAGTCTTGTGACTCCTATCAGTGTCTAGCAGAGCACTGGTTAAAGCTTGTGGGAGGAGTTTTCATTCTCTGTCCTATGAGGCTGCATAACCCCTGACCCTCTGTCTGGACTGTGCTGATTGGCCCTGTGCTGATCACATGCACCCTCACAAAGAAAAAAAAAAGTCTCTAGCAATACACACTAAGCTGAGCATGTGCAAAGTGACTCCTAGAGCTTCGTACTATCAGCAGATGGATTGGGGACAGTAGAAGAAGGAGGGTATCAGAGAAGACAGGATAAAACAGCCTTTTTATACAATGCGGAGGATTAACGCCTTAGGTTCCACAGTGAGTATAACAAGCATGCTTTACTGCATATACAGACTGATTGTACTGTTGTGGGTTTAGTAACACTTTCACCAGTTCATGCCCGGCCAAAAACAAAATGATGGCCGGGCAGGACTTTTGTTAATGCGGGTGGGTGTCAAATGACGTTTTCCCAAAATGCCGCATCGCGTGTGCCTTGCAGGACTGCGCTGTGGTGAGATTTGTCACTGGCTGTGTCCATCGGACAAAGTCGATGACCGGTCTGGGTACCGACCCACTGCCAGTACCATGTGACTGCTGTGACCAATCACAGTAGGTCACATGACAAGTGTAAACAATGGATGGCTTCCTTTCATGCCATCCATTGTGCACAATTCTGTTGCTAGCTGTAATTGGTCACAGTAATCACATGGTACAAACTGGGCCAATCACAGGTCATCTGTGTCATGTGATTAGCTGTGGCCAATCACAGCTAATCACAACAAAAAAGACTGAATACATCAATTTTATTCTGTTAAATGCTTTCCTGTAGCAGTGAAATTCATTGCTATAACCAATCATAATGTGTAAAAAAAAAAAAAGAAAAATACTGATCACCCAGAGTAGTAAAATGTTACTATGGTAACATTATATTTTTTGGTCACAGTTGTTTATGAAAAAAATCATAAAAGAAAACAAAATGAATAAAAAGTAAAAAAAAAATTTTTTTTTCCCCACACAATCACCAGTCAGTGTCCCTGATCACTGCAACACCAGTTATATGATGACACTGAACTGCACTGATGACCGTATGTAAAAAAAAAAATAAAATGGTGAAATGTTTTTTTTTCCTTTAATTTCATCATTTTCCAAAAAATTGTGACAAAAAATTGCAACGTCAAAAAACTCATGCCTGTTACTAAATACCTCAGACTGTCTACTTTCCAAAAATTTTGGGGGTATTTGTACTGTCCTGGCATTTTTGGGCCTCAAGAAATGAGATCGGACGTCAGTACATCAGGATTGATCGATTTTCAGATATACGTACTTTGTGGACTCTCCTTTCCTACAAACTAAATATTTTACACTAATTTGGGTTATTTTCACCAAAGACGTTGCAGAATACGTTTTGGTCTACATTTATGATGAAATTCGATTTTTAAAATTTTTTTACTGGATATGTTTTATAGCAAAAAGTAAAAAATATATATTTTTTTTCAAAATTGTTCTTTATTTTGTTTATAACGCAAAAAATAAAAACCACAGAGGCGATCAAATACCACTGAAACAAAGCTCCATTTGCGGGAAAAAAAACAATATAAATTTAATTTGGGTGCAGCGTTGTATGACTGCGCAATTGTCAGTTAAACTAAAGCAGCGCCGTATCGCAAAAAATGGCCTGGTCACGAAGGGGGGAGGGGGCGTAAATCCTCTGGAAGGCAAGTGGTTAAAGCAGAACTCCAGTCCAAAACTTCTTTACATGTCCTTGTTGCTGATTTCCTACCTTCACTGAATGTCATCCATCTTCTGGTTCACTCAGCAGTTGCTCTGAAATAGGCTATTTATTTTTAAATCAAACTGTTAATTCTCTTTGGTTTCCTGTTTGTAAGACCAGTGGCTGCTATGACTTCTATTCCCCCAACCACTGGTCTTGGCACATCCCTTCTGTAGTTCTTTCTCCAGGAAGCAGTGATGTCGTTCAGCCCCACTTGCATTGGTGGGCAGACTGAAACTCTCAGACACATCCAGCATGTACAGGCCTAGTGTACCCGCCCACATTCACTACAATTCCCTGTGCTTGATGGGAACTGTAGTTTCCTTTTACTGCAGAGTGAGGAGAGAGGATATGATGTAATCCCGGCTGTTACACCTCCTTCTTGGCAGAGCAGATGCTGTTATCTTTTGAATTTGAGGGATGAGGTCATAAAAAAGTAATTAGACTTTTCTTCTCAATTTTAAGGATTTTCAAAATTTTATTAACTGTTTGGTGTTTTGTGTAGGAGGGTGTATTTATATGTGATTTTTTTGCCTTTCCTGGAGTTCCTCTTTAAGCTCTGTTCCATGCTATGAAGCTTGCTTGAAGCTCCAGAGCATAGATGTCAGGATTCATGAGCAGATGTGGGTAGCTACACAAGGAAACTGAGACCAAGCGATATATAGTGAATTAGTGAATTTAATTTATTAATAGCAAAGAAAAAGACATGCACACACCAGCAAAGAGTAAAAACATAAAAAATAAGGGAACCAAAACCCTATAACCAAAATGTCTAACAAAGTAACAGAAACATAACTATGCACAAATGCACACTATATATATATATATATATATATATATATACAGTATATACACATACACACACACACACACACACACACACAAAATGAGGGACACAGGTAACAGGGAATACCAGGGATGCAAGGAAGGGGGGATATCAAGCCTTGGTACAGGAACAAGGGGAGCAGAAGAAAGGCGGTGGGGCTCGGTACAGGATGCAAGTCTTGATCGAGAGCAGAAGCGAGATAAACTGGCATACAGTCTCTAGCAGCATGTAGGGGTCCTTTCACACAGGTGTTCCATCTGTCCGTTTTTCAGACATCTTTTGACATATGAAAAATGGACAGCAATGCATTCCTGTGGGGAAATAGATGAAAAATAGAAGTCGTCCATTTACATCAGTTTTTTTGTCCACTTCCGTTCAAGTCCTTTTTTGCATTTTTGCATAAATAATTTTTTTTAAATATATATTTTTAAATATATTCTTCAGATTTTTTTTAACATATAAAAATGTCATTTTAACATATATTTTTACATATATTTGTAAATGCATTCCAAAAATGTACATCTGTAATTTTAAAGACATACAGTATATTTGAAATGTATTTTTTAAAATATTTTTCATATATTTTGTAATAAAAACGCATTTCAACATGCACTATATATATATATATACAGGGTTTGAAAAAGCCGCTCGCCTGTTCGCCAAATGCGAGGAGAAATTCCTCTGTGGTGAGCAGCGGCGAGCAGCGAGCACGCATGAAGCAACTGCACCTGCGCTCCAAGCCTCATTGTGAAGCCGAGTTCTGGTTTACAACTTCCGGTTTCCGGCTTCCTCAGCCGAGGGGACAGGTGCAGGAGAGGTCCGCTCTCCTCCGCTGAGAGGAGACACCCTCTCCACCGCCACGGGGGACTCGGGGGGACTAGGAGTAAGTACTGTATACATGTCCTATCACTATAATGGAGTACAGGGGAGGGGGATATACATTACTGTATACACGTCATATCACTATAATGGAGTACAGGGGAGGGGGGATATACATTACTGTGTACATGTCATATCACTATAATGGAGTACAGGGGAGGGGGGATATACATTACTGTATACATGTCATATCACTATAATGGAGTACAGGGGAGGGGGGGTATACATTGCTGTATACACGTCATATCACTATAATGGAGTACAGGGGAGGGGGGATATACATTACTGTATACACGTCCTATCACTATAATGGAGTACAGGGGAGGGGGGATATACATTACTGTATACACATCCTATCACTATAATGGAGTACAGGGGAGGGGGGATATACATTACTGTATACACGTCCTATCACTATAATGGAGTACAGGGGAGGGGGATATACATTACTGTATACACGTCCTATCACTACAATGGAGTACAGGGGAGGGGGATATACATTACTGTATACATGCCATATCACTATAATGGGGTACAGGGGAGGGAGGATATACATTACTGTATACATGTCACATCACTATAATGGAGTACAGGGGAGGGGGGATATACATTACTGTATACATGTCACATCACTATAATGGAGTACAGGGGAGGGGGATATACATTACTGTATACATGTCACATCACTATAATGGAGTACAGGGGAGGGGGATATACATTACTGTGTACATGTCACATCACTATAATGGAGTACAGGGGAGGGGGATATACATTACTGTATACATGTCACATCACTATAATGGAGTACAGGGGAGGGGGGATATACATTACTGTATACATGTCATAACACTATAATGGAGTACAGGGGAGGGGGGATATACATTACTGTTAGAGATGAGCGAATCGAACATGGCGAAGTGGAATTCGTTTCGAAGATTAGGAAAAATTCGATTCGCGCCGAATCCGAAAATTAGCAAACTTCGGATGCACGAATCGAATTTTCCCAAAAATGGCGGCGACATGTGTGGCGACGGAGCGGGATCTCTGGGAAGGCGCGCTGACCCATAATGCATTCATTCATGACATGTGATCGCATTAGCCAATCAGCAGCCAGCCAGCCAGCACTGTGTAATGGTGGAGCTATAAATCGCGGCCATCTTAGTATTCTCCATTAGCCTCCGGTCATTCAAGAGAGACAGACCTGTCTGTATTAGGGACAGAGTTAGGGCCACAGAGACTTTAGGGCCACAGAATCGTTACTCAGGGACACAGAATCGTTACTCAGGGACGCAGAATCGTTACTCAGGGACGCAGAATCGTTACTCAGGGACACAGAATCGTTACTGAGGGACACAGAATCGTTACTCAGGGACACAGAATCGTTACTCAGGGACACAGAATCGTTACTCATGGACAGACACAGAATCGTTACTCAGGGACACAGAATCGTTACTCAGGGACACAGAATCGTTACTCAGGGACACAGAATCGTTACTCAGGGACACAGAATCGTTACTCAGGGACACAGAATCGTTACTCAGGGACACAGAATTGTTACTCAGGGACACAGAATCGTTACTTTCTGCTTCACAACCACTATTGAATTAAAGAGTATGTCAGACAACACGCAGAGGAGTGGCAGAGGAGGCAATGTTTCAGGAGCGAGCAGACGTGGCAGCAGAGGAAGGGGTCGAGGCAGCACTAGTCGCAGCCAGAGGCCAGTGCTCCCGGTGTCATCCAGCGGTCGTGTCTCCACCGACAACCCTGCCGTCATCGATTGGTTGACTCGGTCGTCTTCCTCTTCCCAGGTCACCTCTGACACCTACAGCCAACGGTCGGTGGGTACGTCAGACACAACCGTTAGTTGGCATGGCCCGGGAGCAAGCCCACTGAAATCACGTGTCCTCTACCTGCCCCTGTCCTTTGGTGTTCCCTCACCAAGCGAAGTATCGCATGCTGTGGGCTCAGCCCCACTGTACAGTGAGGAAGAGCTAACAGAGGGCGGTCAGGAACGGGGGGAGACATCCGCCTCTTCAGCAGCCAGGCGAAGAAGTACTGGCGAGGAGAGTGGCTCGGTAGCCGGTCTAGAGACAGGTCTGTCTCCTGACCCACATGCAGCCGAGGGGGCTAGTAGTGACGCGGAGACCCTAATTGATGATGATGAGGCTGATCGCACTTGGCAGCCTCGTCGTCATCAGGCTATTGTTTCCGCATCATCAGGAGAAGAGGGTGCCAGCTTGCCAGCGAGCAAAACAGTCGGTGGGTTGCCCAGGAGGCAGCAGGGTCGCAGCAGTGTCAGTGGAGGCAAACGGCCACGGAGTAGAGCACCAGCTCCACTGCAGCCTACCACCACGGCCAGTAGTGGTGCCGGTGTGCACGGAGGAAGTAGCAGTCAGCCAGTGAGGAGTAGCGGGGGCAAAGTTTCCTACTCGGCGGTGTGGCAATTTTTCGTCAAGCCGCACGAGGAAGTAAACGTAGCCGTATGTCGACTATGTGGCCAGAAAGTCAAGCGTGGCCAGGGGGCCCATGTTGGGACTACAGCGTTGCGTCAGCATATGCAGCGTCGCCATTCGGTGGCCTGGGAAAACCGTGATAAAGATACGGCGGTTCTGCCTGCCCCAGCCCCCGCTCCATCACCCGCTCCGTTACTTGCTCCGTCACCCGACGTCAATCGCCCTCTATCAGCCAGTCAAGGCTCCAACACCTCTGCTGAGGGGAGTTGTCGCTCGTTGGCATCTTCCGCTCGTTCAGATGCTCCTTCTCCTGCTACTCCTCTTCACGGATTCCTTCAGCAGTCTTTCTTGGAATCCGTTTCCAAGAGACAACAGTTTGCGAGCACGCACCCGACGGTGCAGAAGCTGAACGTCCTCCTGTCCAAGTTGCTGGTGCTGCAGTCCCTCCCTTTCCAAGTGGTGGACTCAGCACCTTTCCGAGAAATGATGGCTTGTGCCGAGCCGCGGTGGAGAGTGCTAAGCCGGCATTTCTTCGCCAAAAAGGCAGTGCCAGCCCTGCATTCACATGTAGAAAATATTGGTGGGCCAGTCTTTGAGCATGTCGGTCTCTGCCAAAGTGCACGGCAGCGCCGACGTGTGGAGCTGTAACTACGGTCAGGGACAGTACATGTCATTTACGGCCCACTGGGTGAACGTGGTGCCGGCACAGCCGCACCAGCAACTTGGACAGGTCACGCCGCTTTTGCCTCCACGTTTGCACGTCCTTGGTCCAGAAAAGATGTCCTCCTCTACCACCTCTTCTTCCGCCGTGTCCTCAGCCGCCACCCCCGTGCCAAGTCCCATTACCCGACCGGCATATCACATGTGCAGGGCGCAACGGTGTCACGCTGTGCTGCACCTGGTATGCCTTGGCGAACGTAGTCACACAGGGGAGGAACTTCTGAGTGTAATGAACAGAGAAATAGACAGATGGCTGTCTCCGCGCAAACTGAAAATCGGAACCATGTTGACCGACAACGGAAAGAACATGGTGTCTGCTCTGCGTCAAGGAAGGTTGTGCCATGCGCCATGCATGGCTCACGTGTTCAATCTGGTTGTCAAGCGGTTCCTAAAATCCACCATCCCACTGCAAGACATCCTTAAAATGTCACGTAAACTTTACATGCATTTCAGCCATTCCTACACCGCAAAGCACACCCTCCTTGAGCTGCAGCGGCAGAACGGAATTTCACAGCATCGCCTGATCTGCGACGTTGCAACAAGGTGGAATTCAACCCTACATATGTTAGACCGCCTTTACGAACAGCGAAAGGCCATCACCGATTTCCTGATGTTACAAGCGGATAAAGGTACTCCCCTGTGTAACTTAGATGTCAGCCATTGGCAGCTCATGCGTGACACCTGCCGCTTGCTCAGGCCCTTTGAGGAGGCCACGCTATTCGTGAGTCGGCAGGACTATGGGATGAACGACGTCATTCCTCTGTTGCACGTCCTGGAACAAATGCTGTTAACAATGGCTGGTCAGGGTGCGGTAGACGTGGCGCACAGATCTCAACGCCACATGACCCCTGTGGGGGCAGGACAGGAAGAAGAGGAGGACATTGGTGCTCAGGAATTATTGAGTGAAATGGGTGGTTTTTCCACTCAGCGGACAGGAGTGGAGGAGCAGGAGCATCTGGTAGAGGAGGAGGAGGAGGAGACAGAGGACCCAGACGCACCGTGGCAGTATGCTGTGGAGATGGAGGCAGGGAGTCCCTCGCATTCCTTGGCACAAATGGCCCATAGCATGCTCGGTTGCTTGCGTAGCGACAGCCGAATAATAACCATCAGACAGAGGGATGACTTTTGGCTGTCCACCTTGTTGGACCCTC
Source organism: Staurois parvus (assembly GCF_062004578.1). Lineage (NCBI taxonomy): Eukaryota > Metazoa > Chordata > Amphibia > Anura > Ranidae > Staurois > Staurois parvus. The sequence continues at coordinate 1,826,372 of NW_028318004.1, forward strand.
GCTACCGTTCAAAAATGGTGGCCTTTTTCACACCTGCTGAGAGGGAGGCTAAAATAAAGTACTATAAAAACCACCTATGTAGTTAGTTGGTCTCTGCCTTTCTGCGCCAACGTCCATCCTCAGACACTGTGGGCCCTGTGCGCTCGCGTTCCGCTGCCATGGCAGCAGGGGAGGGGTGGGGTGGTAGGAGCAGTGGCAGCTCCACCAGCAGCGGCTGCCTCAGTCTGCAGTCGATGATGAGTAGCTTTCTTCACCAGCACAGTGAGGAAACTACTAACCAGCCGCAGCAGCAGCAGCAGCATCAGGTGGACCTGGAGCAGGACCTCAAACAACAGGCTCGTGCCTACTTGGACAGCACCCTGCCAACCGAGGTAGACAATCCCCTTGACTACTGGGCAACGAAACTTGACCTTTGGCCCCAACTAGCTGAATTTGCCCTTGAAAGGCTGTCATGCCCGGCCAGTAGCGTGGCATCGGAGCGCGTGTTTAGTGCGGCAGGAGGTATTGTAACTCCGCGGAGGACACGACTGTCCACCCAAAGTGTGGAGAGACTCACGTTTGTGAAAATGAATCAGGCGTGGATTAGTCTGGATTTCAAACCACCAGTTCCTGACACAACTGACTAAATCCGCCATGAATCATGCCCCAAACATGTTATTATTTTTAACATAGGCCTCTGTATGGCCTTCAATTTAAGCTGCTTACGCTTTTCCACTCTGCCATGGGCCCCTGTACCGCCTCCTCTTGCTGCTGCCAGGTCCAGAGTGTGTCATGGGTCCCTGTACGGCCTCCCATTGCTGCTGACTTCATCGCCAGACTCTGCCATGTGCCACTTTCAGGTCTCCTTACACTGTTGGTGGGTTCCATTTTGTGATAGGGTGCTGTATGGCCTTCCATTGCTGCTGCCTCCACCGCCACCCTGCGCCATGTGCCTCTGTCGTCTGCTCACGCTGCTGACGGCTTCCGCTTTTTAACCTAGGCCTGTGTATGGCTTCAGAATAATGCTGCCTACACCGCCACCCTGCGCCATGTGCCTCTGTCGTCTGCTCACGCTGCTGCCAGGTCCATACTGATTCATGGCCCCCTGTACCGGCTCCTCATGAACGTGGTTCAGCGGGTTTGCATCACTTAACGGCAAATCGTTGACAAACGCTGGGACGTTCAGTGTTGTGCGCATTAAGCCAGACACCAAAGGGCAGCACAGACCTGTTATTACTCGCTCAAGCATGGCTGAACAAAACCAGTCTCTACCACAAATTGGACCCAGACCTGCCCAGGGTCTCGTAAGTAGATTGCACGGAGGAGTAGAGTTCGTTATTGGAATTAACTGTGAGGGACTTTTAAACCTAGGCCTGTGTATGGCCTTCAATTGAAGCTGCTTCTGCTCCGCCACTCTGCCATTGGACTCTTGATAGTCGACGACAGGGACCCACGACTATTAGTCGTCTCCCCACGCTGCTGCTGGGGGGACTTTTTAACATAGGCCTCTGTATGGCCTTCAATTTTAGCTGCTTACGCTCCGCCACTCTGCCATGGGCCCCTGTACCGCCTCCTCATGCTGCTGCCAGGCCCGTAATCTGCCATGGGCCCCCGTACCGACACCTCATGCTGCTGCCAGGCCCGTAATCTGTCATGGGCCCCTGTACCGCCTCCTCATGCTGCTGCCAGGTCCAGATGGTGTCATGGGTCCCTGTACGGCCTCCCATTGCTGCTGTCTCCATCGCCACACTCTGCCATGTGCCACTTTCAGGTCTCCTCACACTGCTGGTGGGTTCCATTTTGTCATAGGGTGCTGTATGGCCTCCCATTGCTGCTGCCAGGCCCGTAATCTGCCATGGGCCCCCGTACCGACTCCTCATGCTGCTGCCAGGCCCGTAATCTGTCATGGGCCCCTGTACCGCCTCCTCATGCTGCTGCCAGGTCCAGAGTGTGTCATGGGTCCCTGTACGGCCTCCCATTGCTGCTGTCTCCATCGCCACACTCTGCCATGTGCCACTTTCAGGTCTCCTCACACTGCTGGTGGGTTCCATTTTGTCATAGGGTGCTGTATGGCCTCCCATTGCTGCTGCCTCCACCGCCACACTGTGGCTCCACACTCTGGTTTTGGCCCCGTGACTGCCCAAATGAGTGAAGTGTGCGGTGATTCTAAGATCGACGGCACTCATCTGCATGTCATACTGACTGACAGTATTATTTCTCTTCCCCAGCAGACTCCAAGGGCATTTAAATTAAAGGTACAGTGTTCTGCACTAATATAAAGGCTCTCTGAAGCCTAGAAACACCCTTTTTACACGTTAAATTTGCAGCGAATATATTCGCCTCGAATCGAATTTATTCCGCGAATTCGGCGAATCAGCCGAATCGGATTTTTGAATAATTCGCTCATCTCTAATTACTGTATACATGTCATATCACTATAATGGAGTACAGGGGAGGGGGATATACATTACTGTATACACGTCATATCACTATAATGGAGTACAGGGGAGGGGGATATACATTACTGTATACACGTCATATCACTATAATGGAGTACAGGGGAGGGGGATATACATTACTGTATACATGTCACATCACTATAATGGAGTACAGGGGAGGGGGATATACATTACTGTATACAGTTTTATATTTTGGACTCTTTATTCTACAGAAAAATTTAATTTCATAAGCTTTAAGGGACGTGGTTGGGGGCAGGGCTGGGGGCGGGGTTGGGGGGGTGGACCTGGGCAAGGTTGGGTGGGGTAACCGGTGGAGAGTAAGGTCTGTGCCTGGCTAGTAGGTCTAGACTTGAAATTTTAAGCCCTATATATATATATATATATATATATATATATTGAATATGGCCAAAATTGTAGCATTTCATATGTATGTCAATATATTTGGGAAGAATATTTTTAAAATATATTTCAAATATCTTTTTCTTCCATATGGGTGGAGCCAACACCAATCTCCAGAGGTGGAGTTCTGCCATCCTTAAAGTGCAGAACCGTCACTTCTGTGCACCCCACAAGCATGGCACCCCTTAAAGTGCATCCTCAAAGTATTTGCTGTGGACTTGGCTAAGTTATTTTTTTTCAGTTCGGCAGCGATTACTTTTTTCCCTGCCTGGGACAAGTTTGGATTTATGCGTGTAGTTATTCCTGTGGTTGGCAGCAGTTGGTGGCCCTTGTGTAAAAGAATTTGTAAAAAGGAAGTTGTGTTTACACTCTAGAAACGGTGGATGTCGGTAATGTTAGCAGGGTGATTTAGAAGCTCCAGTGAGTTTAAGACGTAGCCAGTCCTGTGTTGTTTTAGTTGTGGTGTTTATTGGCTGGGATGGGGTAACATACATTTCGCAGTAAGGGTTTTCTTTTTTCGGGGATGTTTATTTAGCGGAGAACACGTACAGAGTCAGCAAGCACAATTCTCCAAACATTGCTAGTACAAAGTCACCTTTATGTAACATGGAAGGCAGAGCTTTAAAGGGACATGACACAAAACGGGACAGTAAACAGAAATTACAAGTAAGTTTATGTAAAAATAGGTGTTTAGAGACATAAAAAAAAAATATCGGACATTATCTGAAAAGAATCTGTTTGAATTAAAGATGGTGTTCTGAAGAATAATGTCTTCAAAAATCATGCCAATTGCTTACTAAGCCCTTGGCTGGCCCTCCTGCATTTCAATCCCCCGGACAATACTGAACACTAGTTTAAATTGGTCCATTTTATCCTGCTAGCTGCTGGGCTCACAATTGCTAAAGTGTGGAAGAGGCAATTTACCCATTTCTCAGAAGCCGAATCTCGCCTAGATGGCATTTTTATTAACAAACAAATGACCAGTATTCTTACTAAATGTAGAGCCCATGGCTTGTATACCGACACCCACCAATTTCCTTGGCGAGCCTGGCAGCTGTGTAAGAGGCCTACTAGTGGACTGGATATCCCCGGTGTCACACCCCCGCTCCCCTCTCCCTATTCTCCTCTCCTTTACCCTTGGCCGTCCTAATAGCATCATGGGCCCCTGAGCAAAGTAATGCACTGGGGCCCCTAACAGCCTGTCCCAATTTACACACCTACTCTCAAGAATTAAAGTATACATAGATGATAGAATTAAACATATATTTATTACTACTTTCATTTAAATTGATTTTAAACAATAAGAAAACATACCATAAATCAAAGACCAATCAACATAAAGGGCACGGTATGGGGGGGGGGGGGGGGGGCAGAAGGACACAGTACAGGGGGAGTCAGGAGGGCACAATACTGGGATCAGGAGGGCACAGTACAGGGGGAGTCAGGAGGGCACAATACTGGGATCAGGAGGGTACAGTACAGGGGGAGTCAGGAGGGCACAATACTGGGATCAGGAGGGCACAGTACAGGGGGAGTCAGGAGGGCACAATACTGGGATCAGGATGTCACAGTACAGGGGGAGTCAGGAGGGCACAATACTGGGATCAGGAGGGCACAGTACAGGGGAGTCAGGAGGGCACAATACTGGGATCAGGATGGCACAGTACAGGGGGAGTCAGGAGGGCACAATACTGGGATCAGGAGGGTACAGTACAGGGGGAAGCAGTACGGCACAATACTGGGATCAGGAGGGTACAGTACAGGGGGAGTCAGGAGGGCACAATACTGGGATCAGGAGGGCACAGTACAGGGGGAGCGATGACATCAGAGGGAGGCTCTGTCTGACATGTTTTGTCATCAAAAGACGTCCTCTAGTGAATTTTGCTGATACATTTGATACTCATCTTTTTGGCATCTGCCTGTACACTGTATTTGTTCCTTTTTTACAACAAAATAAAACATATTGAAAAGAAAAATAATGCTAATTTCCAGTCCAATAACTTTACAGAAGAATCAAATGACATGATGGTGTCTCCTTTGACATGGCCTCAGCTCTCAAGAAGAAGTCAAATATATAGGCTCTCCTATAATCCTTTATTGGATCAGGTTTTTGGGATTTGTAGTTCCAAAAGACTCTGAAATACAGTGAGGGGGTTGGCTGCAGGACTACATGTCCCAAGATCATCTGCTCTAATACAAGAAGAACAGCTCTCTTCCTCTATAGACAGGAAGTGATGCAACAATTTAGGTACGGGGCATTGGAGGGAAGCTAAGTAGTCTATGGCTCAGTTTGACAATGTCCCCTTGATTCCATTATACAGTAGCCACCACCTGGCTACACCTGCAAGTATTAAAAAGAAAAGTGAAAGCTGAGCTCCAGGAATTAGACCTCATGCACACTGGATATCAAAGATACAACTTTAAAGGGCATTTGACTTTTTTCTGCTTCTCCATGTTAGCCTATGTATCTTTGCACACAAAAGCAATTAGGGGTGTTTAGGGACAGGAGTGTTTAGAGGCAGAACATGAAAAAAAAAATCACTTGTACATTCAGGAGAGGACTGGTCCAGCAAGAAATAAAAAACCTGCTGCTAGACACAGTTAACGCCTAAAGTGTTACTAAACTCAGGACCCTGTATTCACTATATCCGATCTCCCCAGACCCTGCATTCACTATATCTGGTCTCCCCAGACCCAGCATTCACTATATCTGGTCTCCCCGGACCCTGCAGTCACTATATCCGATCTCCCCAGACCCTGCATTCACTATATCCGGTCTCCCTGGACCCTGCAGTCACTATATCTGGTCTCCCTGGACCCTGCAGTCACTATATCTGGTCTCCCCGGTACCCTGCATTCACTATATCTGGTCTCCCCGGACCCCGCATTCACTATATCTGGTCTCCCAGGACCCTGCATTCACTATATCCGGTCTCCCCGGACCCTGCATTCACTATATCTGGTCCCCCCACACCCTGTATTCACGATATCCGGTCTCCCCGGACCCAGCATTCACTATATCTGGTCTCCCCGGACCCTGCATTCACTATATCTGGTCTCCCCAGACCCTGCATTCACTATATCCGGTCTCCCTGGACCCAGCATTCACTATATCTGGTCTCCCCAGACCCTGCATTCACTATATCCGGTCTCCCCGGACCCTGCATTCACTATATCTGGTCTCCCCAGACCCTGCATTCACTATATCTGGTCTCCCCGGACCCTGCATTTACTATATTCGCTCTCCCCAGACCCTGCATTTACTATATCTGGTCTCCCCGGACCCTGCATTTACTATATCTGGTCTCCCCGGACCCTGCATTCACTATATCTGGTCTCCCCAGACCCTGCATTCACTATATCTGGTCATCTAGGACCCTGCATTCACTATATCTGGTTTCCCACAGTACATACAACAAGGAAAATATATTATTTTAGTAAATATAAACTTCTAAATACATTTTCTCATCAGCAGTTAGACCAGACTTGTGACTTCTAACAGTATCCAGAAGAGCACTGGCTAAAGCTTTTAGGAGGAATTTTCATTCTCCTCTGATAGTCCTATGGAGCAGCAGAACCCCTGACCCTCAGTCTGGACAGTGCTAATTGGCCCTGGGCTGATCACATGTACCCTTCCAAGAAAAAGAAAAAACTCTCTAGCAATACACACCAAACTGAGCATGTGTAGTTTGCCCCCCAAGTCTCTGTTCTATCAGGAGATATATTGGGGACAGTAGAAGAAGGGGAGGATCAGAAAACAAAGGATCAAACATCCTTTTTACATAATGTGGAGGATTAACCCTTTAGGTTCCACAGTGAGTATAACAAGCATGCTTTGCTGCAGAGTATACAGACTGGTCTTATGGCTGTGGGTTTAGAAAAAATCATTCTTTTCGTCAATGAAATTAATGAACACCCAAATGCCTGATGCCCCTGAGAGCACCTAAAGGAATTTGCAAAACGCGGCTGCCAGAAGAAAAGGTGTTCAGAAGAGCTGGACAAACACCCAGTGTACATGAGGCCTTATTTGTATTGCACAGTTACATTGGTTCAGCTTGGTACATTGTAGGTATACATATTTCATACCTGATGGGCCTCTGGGGAAGCTGGAAATCACTGCTGTAGTCCACGCTACCAAAAGTGATAGCCGCATACCTCAGGATCTTGCTCAGGTTCTGTGGGAGTGACTTCATCACCTCTCCTCTCCACCTCGCCCAATCAGAGAATACCTTACAGTGCCTTGAAAAAGTATTAGTACCCCTTGAAATTTCCCACATTTTGTCATGTTACAACCAAAAACATAAATGTATTTTATTGGGTTTTTATGTGATAAACCAACACAAAGTGGCACACAATTTTGAAGTGGAAGGAAAATGATAAATAGTTTTCAAATTTTTTTACAAATAAATATCTGAAAAGTGTGGCATGCCTTTGTATTCAGCCCCCTCTAAAATCTAGTGGAACCAATTGCCTTCAGAAGTCACCTAATTAGTAAATAGAGTCCACCTGTGTGTGATTTAATCTCAGTATAAATACAGCTGTTCTGTGAAGCCCTCAGAGGTTTGTTAGAGAACATTAGTGAACAAACAGCATCATGAAGGCCAAGGAGCACATCAGACAGGTCAGGGATAAAGTTGTGGAGAAGTTTAAAGCAGGGGTAGGTTATAAAAAAACATCCCAAGCTTTGAACATCTTACTGAGCACTGTTCAATCCATCATCTGAAAATGGAAAGAGTATGGCACAACTGCAAACCTACCAAGACATGTCCGTCTACCTAAACTGACAGGCTGGGCAAGGAGAGCATTCATCAGAGAAGCAGCCAAGAGGCCCATGGGAACTCTGGAGGAGCTGCAGAGATCCACAGCTCAGGTGGGAGAATCTCTCCACAGGACAACTATTAGTCGTTGTGAAACATGGTGGTGGCAGCATCATGTGGTGAGGATGCTTTTCTTCAGCAGGGACAGGGAAGCTGGTCAGAGTTGATGGGAAGATGGATGGAGCCAAATACAGGGCAATCTTAGAAGAAAACCTGTTAGAATCTGCAAAAGACCTGAGACCGGGGCGGAGGTTCATCTTCCAGCAGGACAACGACAGTAAAAATACAGTCAGAGCTACAATGGAATGGTTTAGAGCAAAGCATATTCATGTGTTAGAATGGCCCAGTCACAGTCCAGACCTAAATCCAATTGAGAATCTGCGGCAAGACTTGAAAATTGCTGTTCCCTATACGCTCTCCATCCAATCTGACAGAGCTTGAGCGATTCTGCAAAGAAGAATGGGCAGAAATGTCCCTCTCTAGATGTGCAAAGCTGGTAGAGACATCCCCAAAAACACTTGCAGCTGGAATTGCAGTTAAAGGGGGTTCTACAAAGTATTGACTCCGGGGGACTGAATACTAATGCCGCCACACTTTTCACAGATTTATTTGTAACAAATTTTGAAAACCATTTCTCATTTTCCTTCCATTTCACAATTATGTGCCACTTTGTGTTGGTCTATCACATAAAATCCCAATAAAATACATTTACGTTTGTTTGGTTGTAACGTGACAAAATGTGAAAAATTTCAAGGGGTATGAATACTTTTTGAAGGTACTGTGTATGTCTGTACAATGGTTGCAGCCAGGGGCAGACTGACAACTCATGGGGCCCCTGGGCAATAGGGGATCATGGGGCCCCTGTGTCCTCGCCCACACTCAAACCAAACCCAAAAAAGCCTAGGAAAGGTACTGTTTGGTGCTAGGCAGGGGCGGACTGACCATTTGGAAACTCAGGCACTGCCCGAGGACCCGGGGTCAGTAGGGGGCCCCATGAGATGCCCCTGGTACCTTTTTCATGGGCTTTTTTGAGTTTGGGCAAGGACACAGGGGCCCCATTATCCCCTATTGCCCGGGGGCCCCATGAGCTGTCAGTCCGCCCCTGGTGCTAGGGTAATGCATTTAGGCACATCAAGTGCTTGGACTTTAATTCATTTCATTGGCCAGAATAATAATTTAATCTGGAAGTTGAAATGAATTAACACTCAAGCGTTAAATGTGCCTAGCGTTAACATGTGTTTAGATGCATTTAGATGCGTTTACAGGTGACACGCTTTTTTTTTCTGCCAAAAAGCCACTTCTGGATACACTGGCAGTGGTTTTTGTTCTGCCTCTAAACTCCTTTAGCCACTTCCATACCAGGGCACTTTTATCCCCTTCCTGCCCAGGCCAGTTTTCAGGTTTCAGCGCTCACACTTTGAATGACAATTTTATCATTTTGTTCACACAACTAGAGCTTTCTTTTAGTGGTATTTAATCACCGCTGGGGTTTTTATTTTTTGCTAAATTAACAAAAAAAAAAAAATTTTTTTTTTTAAAAAACCCATGTTTTTCTTTGTTATAAAAGTTTGCAAATAAAGAATTGTTCTTCATAAATTTAGGCCAAGATGTATTCTGCTACATTTCTTTGGTGAAAATAACCCAAATTAGTGTTTATTATTTAGTCTGTAGAAAGAGTTCACAAACTATGGGATATATCTGAAAACTGATCAATCCTGACTGCCAGTACTGATGGCCAATCTAATTTCTTGAGGTCCAAAAATGTCAGAACAGTACAGATATAACCAAATGACCCCTTTTTGCAAAGTAGACAGTCAGACATATTTCATAAGAGGCATGGCAAGTTTTTGAAGTTGTAATTTTTTGTCATCATTTTTCGGAAAATTAAGAAATTAAAAAAATAATTTTCACAATTTGTTTTTTTTTTTTAAATACTGACACCAGTGCAGTACAGCGTCATCATATAACTGGTGTGGCAGTGATCAGGGACACTGACTGGTGACAGTATAAAAAAAATATATATTTTTTTTACATTTTTTAAAATTTTTTAATACATTTTTTCTCTTTTTTTAAGATTTGTTTTTTATATTGCACTATGACCAAAGTAGTATACTGTTACCATAGTAACATTGTACTACTTTGGGGACGTGATCAGTAATTTTTTTTTTTTTAACACAATTTTATTGCTTATACCAAATTATTTCTTTGCTATAAGCAAGCATTTAACTGAATGAAATCGATTCATTCAATTTTTTTTTGTTGTGATTAGCTGTGATTGGGCACGGCTAATCACATGACACAGATGGGCTGCGATTGGCCCTGCCTGTGCATGTGATCGCTGTGACCATTCACAGCTAGACACAGTTGTATACAGTGGATGGCATGAAAGCAAACCATCCATTGTATAGAACTGTCATGTGACCTGCTGTGATTAGTCACAACAGGTCACATGGTACTGGCAATAGGGCCAGTACACAGATCTGTCATCGTCCGTCTCCGAGGTACACGGCCGGTGACAGATCTCACCAAAGCGCGGCCCTGCAGGCATGCACAAAGTGCGATCCAGGAGGGACGTCATATGACTCCCTCCCGGAGGGATGAAGTGGTCGTCGGCTGTCATTGACAATAGGCCGGGCGGCAAGTGGTTAAAACCATGTGTGCATGGACACATCTGCTAACATACAAGGGCGTTAAAAGGCAGAAAAAATAATGCAAGACGCCCCTACAAGCAGCATAAAAAACGTCCAGTGTGCATGAGGCCTGCAAAGGTAACCTAACACTGTGAGCAACTCACAGAGCGCAGGGCACAGTGGATATGTGTCAAGGTCCTACCTTTTCCCTGAGGTTATGTTACTCCATGTGCTGGCGTCCATCTTGGATTCTGCTGTGCATGATGGGAATCCTTTTATGTCTTCAGGTTTCTGTGGTCCATCCCCCAGAGGGGTGTGGCTGATGACATATAAGCCTGTGGCCCGCACATGCTCTTTGCACTTGTGTCTTTGTGTTGCTATTACTCTGTTCTGACTCTTGTGACTCTCCTGGTATTCTGATTCGGCTTGTGACTTGACTATTCTTTGTATTCTCCTTTGATCTGACCCTCTGTTGCTGAACCCGGCTCGTGACCTGTGATTCTCGTCTGCTGTCCTGTACAGTTTTGTCCTGTTGTTGTTGACCCCGGCTTGTCTGACTACTCTTTTGTCTCTTCCACCAGTTACACGCCATTGGCGGCGGCCATTACCGCAGCTGAGGTGTCTTGGGGGCCGCGACCTGGTTCCTGGCTGTGTCAAGTCCATCCCCACCATCAGGGGCCCTGGTGAAGGGCAGCCTGGGACTTAGACTCCGCGCCCTGAGGGACTTCGGTCTGTGGGTGGTGGTTGTCGTCAGCCAGTGCATTACATTGTTAGGCCTGCCTGTCCATTCCTCAGCTCCTGCCCTGACATTACACAAGTGCCATGAACCCTGACGGTGCAGGCACGCCTTCGCTCCAAACGCTAGTCGCCACAGTTCTGTCACATTGAAGGATGAGATTGCAGCTAAGGAACTGCCTGTGGTGTTGGAGGAGCTCATCTCTTTCCTGATCCTGATTGACACCAGGCTCAGGGAGAGGCCTTCACTCAAGGAACGCCTGCGGAGGCCTTCCAATTGACTGGCACCTGCGTTTTCTGTCCCACCCGTTCCTCCCTCTCCTCCCACGCCTCCTGGGGATAGCTTGTCTGGTGGGGAAGCCATGCAGCTGGGGTTTGCTCGCCTTTCCGAGGGGGAGCGGGCCGCTCGGCGTCGGGAGGGTCGCTGCCTGTACTGTGGCCTCGGTGATCACTTTCGGCAGTCTTGTCCGGTCCGTCCGGGAAACGCTCGCACCTGAGATCATGTCGGGGACGGATCTTGGGTGGAGTTTCCTCGTCCCCGGCGTTCCGCAAGGATAAGCCACTGATCACCATGGTCCTTTCTTGGACGGGGGGCTCGGTGACGGCCCAGGCGTTGGTAGACTATGGGGCCGGTGGGTTGTTCTTGGACAGCTCGTTTGCTGCACAGCACTCCATTCCCCTGCAGGCTCGTGCTGCCCCATTGGTTCTCGAAGCAATAGATGGCAGGCCCCTGCAACCACCGCAGGTTACCCACGAGACTCTGCCAATAGAGGTAGCCATTGGGGCTGTTCACAGGGAGTTGGCCTGTTTTCAGGTGATTTCTTCCCCACACTATTCAGTGGTTTTGGGGTATCCCTGGCTCCAGAGGCACAATCCAACCTTCAATTGGCAAACAGCCGAGATTCTCTCATGGTCTCCACAGTGTGGGGCCGGGTGCATCCGGGGGCCGGTTAAGGTATTGTGTGCCTACTCGGACTCTGCGTTGCCCACCGACTATGGGGAGTACCGGGACGTGTTTGATAAGGTACGCGCTGGTACCTTACCGCCGCATCGTCCTTACGACTGCGCCATATCCTTGCAACCCGGGGCCACTCCTCCACGTGGCAGGGTGTACCCTCTCTCGGTTGCGGAGAATAAGGCCATGGAGGAGTACGTTGTGGATGCGCTTTCCGGGGGGCACATTCGTAAGTCTACTTCCCCAGCAGGAGCGGGTTTTTTTTTCGTAAAGAAGAAAGGTGGGGAATTGAGGCCCTGCATCGATTATAGGGGTCTCAATCGGATTACCATTAAAAATGCATATCCAATTCCTTTGATTTCTGAGTTGTTCGACCGCCTTAAGGGAGCAACAGTCTTTACCAAACTCGACCTTAGGGCGGCGTACAACCTCGTACGGATCAGACAGGGGGATGAGTGGAAGACCGCGTTTAACACCAGAACTGGGCACTACGAATACCTGGTGATGCCCTTCGGATTGTGTAACGCGCCCGCGGTTTTTCAGGAATTCATAAACGATGTCCTTCGTGATTTGTTGCAGCAGTGCATTGTGGTTTACCTGGATGACATCCTGGTTTACTCTACCTCCATGGAGTCCCATATCCAGGATGTCAAGCAGGTGCTGCAACGATTGCGTGAGAACGGACTCTTTTGTAAACTCGAGAAGTGCGAGTTCCATCGATCCCAGGTTGCCTTTTTGGGCTACATAATTTCCGCGGAGGGATTTTCCATGGACCCTCAGAAGGTTGCGGCGGTTCTGCAGTGGCCTCGTCCCAATGGTCTTCGGCCCATTCAGCGCTTTCTGGGTTTTGCCAACTACTATCGGAAGTTCATCAGGAACTTCTCCACATTGGCAAAGCCTCTCTCTGACCTAACCAAGAAGGGGAGTAACCCTCACGAGTGGCCATCCGAGGCCATCATAGCTTTCGAGGCTCTGAAAGCTGCCTTTGCTTCGGCTCCGATTCTTTCGCATCCCAATCCTGGGTTGCCCTTCGTCCTCGAAGTTGATGCTTCCGAGACGGGAGTAGGGGCTCTCCTGTCTCAGCGTCGGTCGCCCGATGGACCCCTACTTCCCTGCGGGTTCTACTCCAGGAAGCTTTCCTCGGCTGAGTGCAACTACCAGATTGGAGATAGGGAGTTGTTGGCAATCATTCTGGCTCTCAAGGAATGGAGGCACCTGCTCGAGGGTTCCGTGGTTCCGGTCCTCATTCTTACCGATCACAAGAACCTGACCTATCTTTCGGAGGCCAAGAGATTGACACCCCGCCAGGCCAGATGGGCTCTGTTCTTGTCACGCTTCAACTATGTGGTTTCATATTTGCCTGGTTCCAAGAATGTCAGGGCTGATGCGTTATCACGCCAATACTCTGAGTTGTCCAGGGAGGACTCTGAGCCAATCTCACTTATACCTCCAGATCAGATCCTGGCTGCCATTCGCACCAGTCTGACCTCTCCCCTTGGGGAACAGATTTTGGCGGCTCAAACTGATGCTCCTCCCGGGAAGCCGGAGGGTAGATGTTTCGTACCCGAGGGATTGCGCACCCGCCTGCTGCGTACCTACCATAACGCCAAAACTGCCGGGCATCCGGGGAAGAACCAGCTGTGTTGGGTCGTCTCTCGCTTATTCTGGTGGCCAACCCTCCGTGCCGACATTGCCTCTTATGTAGCGGCATGTTCGATCTGTGCCCAGAATAAGTCTCCACGGCATCTCCCTTTGGGTCTTCTGCAACCCATTCCCAATGGGGAGCGTCCTTGGTCACATCTAGGGATGGACTTTATTGTAGACCTCCCGGTGTCTCGGGGTCATACGGTCATCCTCATGATCGTCGATCGGTTTTCCAAGATGTGCCATTGCATTCCACTCAGGAAATTACCCACAGCGCAAGAACTGGCCACGGTCTTTTCCAGGGAGGTTTTTCGCCTGCATGGGTTACCTAAGGTGATTGTCTCAGACCGCGGGAGTCAGTTCGTGTCCAGATTCTGGCGCGCCTTCTGCTCCCAGTTGGGTATTAGTCTCTCCTTTTCTTCAGCCTACCACCCGCAGTCCAATGGGGCTGCGGAGCGTTCCAATCAGGCCTTAGAACAATTCCTTCGGTGTTATATTTCAGACCATCAGGACGATTGGGCCGATCTCCTGCCGTGGGCAGAGTTTGCCAGGAACTCGGCGGTCAACTCCTCCTCCGGGATGTCTCCCTTCATGGCCAACTATGGGTTCCAACCCGCGGTATTACCTGAGAGGTTCTCACCACAGGACATTCCGGCTGTGGAGAACAATCTTGCTGCCCTGCGTTCTTCATGGGGGCAGATCCAGAGGGCCTTGAGGGACTCAGCTCAGCGGCAGAAGTTCCAGGCTGATCGCAGATGGTTGCCCGCTCCTTCTTACCAGGTCGGCGATCGGGTGTGGTTGTCTACTCGCAACCTCAATCTTCGGGTGCCCACACCCAAACTAGCTCCCTGTTTTGTCGGTCCTTTCCGCATTCTCCACAAAGTGAATCCGGTGGCCTATGCCCTTGCCCTTCCGTCTGGGATGCGGATCTCCAATATCTTTCATGTTTCCCTGTTGAAACCTCTGATCTGCAATCGTTTCACTACCTCTCTGCCTCGGCCCCGTCCTGTCCGGGTTGACGGTCATGAGGAGTATGAGGTGAGCCGGATCCTGGACTCTCGATTGGTGCGCGGTCGATTACAGTTCCTGGTTCATTGGCGCGGTTATGGTCCCGAGGAGCGTTCCTGGGTTCCTTCCGCGGATGTCCATGCTCCTGCCCTCCTCCGCGCTTTTCATACCCGCTTTCCTCAGAAACCTTTTGTTGAGCCGCGGAGGGGGAGGGGCCCTTGAGGAGGAGGTACTGTCAAGGTCCTACCTTTTCCCTGAGGTTATGTTACTCCATGTGCTGGCGTCCATCTTGGATTCTGCTGTGCATGATGGGAATCCTTTTATGCCTTCAGGTTTCTGTGGTCCATCCCCCAGAGGGGTGTGGCTGATGACATATAAGCCTGTGGCCCACACATGCTCTTTGCACTTGTGTCTTTGTGTTGCTATTACTCTGTTCTGACTCTTGTGACTCTCCTGGTATTCTGATTCGGCTTGTGACTTGACTATTCTTTGTATTCTCCTTTGATCTGACCCTCTGTTGCTGAACCCGGCTCGTGACCTGTGATTCTCGTCTGCTGTCCTGTACAGTTTTGTCCTGTTGTTGTTGACCCCGGCTTGTCTGACTACTCTTTTGTCTCTTCCACCAGTTACACGCCATTGGCGGCGGCCATTACCGCAGCTGAGGTGTCTTGGGGGCCGCGACCTGGTTCCTGGCTGCGTCAAGTCCATCCCCACCATCAGGGGCCCTGGTGAAGGGCAGCCTGGGACTTAGACTCCGCGCCCTGAGGGACTTCGGTCTGTGGGTGGTGGTTGTCATCAGCCAGTGCGTTACATTGTTAGGCCTGCCTGTCCGTTCCTCAGCTCCTGCCCTGACAATATGGATGGAAGCACCAGAGCAGGACTTACTTCCATATATTTGTGCACCTCCAGTAAGTGCGCTTATTTAGAGGGCACAGCTGGTCGAGGTTGTAAGGAACACGGGCAGTGGCATAGCCTGGGCGGAGAAAATATGAAACAGTGAAGTCAGATTGTCCCTTTAATTTTCACACTTGTGTAGCGCCTTCCTAGTTAGCTGGGGGGGGGGAGGGCTAGTTGATTATTTTTTTAGTTAGAAAGGCTGAGTAGCAGCCTGGGCAATAGTCAGCTGGGTCAAATTCAAGTCATGGCTGAGAGGCCCTGCAGATCAGTTCTTTGATATCTCCTCTGCTCTAGAATCTTGGAGAAAATTCTAGAAGCAGTGGGTAGGGGTGAGAAGGAGCTTGTCTGCACTCTTAAGGGATTCTGACCAATCCCTAGGTAGGAGGCTTGGCATGGGGTCAGGACAGCCCTTAAGAGTGACTAAGCCTGCTCAGTAGCAGCAGAGTTTGGGTGGAAGATGTGGGGAAACTGAGATGCAGGAGCCTGGGAGGGGGCCAGGTCTGAGAGGGCCTACCTGCAGGCAGGGAGCAGGAAAGGAGGATCGCTCAAACTCACTGGCCCCCAGAGCAAAGAACACCAGGAAAGGAACCAAACAATAAAAGAGAAAAATTCCCAGCTCAACTTTTCTCTTTTATTGTTTGACATGCATCACCCTTCCATGTGCTCCTTGCTGTGAAGGCCAGTTATAGAATGGGGCAGTGGCCATTTTTGTACAGGAAAGGAACCAGCCCAATGGAAGGCCTGAAGGCAGTCACCTACCTAAATCAGTTCACAGGACTGAAACTGAGTGAGTAGTCAAATCCCCCCTGGGCCTTTTAAGGGGAAAAGAGCACTCTGGTGGGACTCCTGATTAGCTCCTTACCCTGTATTGTTCCATTTAAAGTGGCAAGCACTGGACCCCCTTGCCCAGGGATTCCCTCAGGCAGCTGGATATTAAAAGGATTATCTGGGGTCTGGGGTGGTACACCAGCAGAGGCTGAAAAGCTTTCCAAGAAGAGTTTCTGCTGTGTAAAGACATAGTACATAGCAGCTAAGGAGTTTGTCCTCAGTTCACTGTTCCTTCAGCATCCCATATACCCCTATAGGGGGACCCAAATCTTCAGCAACTCCTACGGAGGTAGTGCTACACATGTAAGCCTCACTACTCCACACCAAATACCCCAATTCCACTGAGTACCTAAAAGAGATGTCCACACCAATGTAGGTGTATGTGTGTTTTCCAATGTACTCCCAGCCTCCTTGCCAAGTGTTCCCAGATTGCTGGTTGGACCTGTCTGTGCTTGTACACTGACTGCTCTTATCTGTTGTTTCCAGGCTCCCAGCCCAACTTGATCCTCCAATCCTCTATGCACAAGACCGGTCCCTGTGGCTCCTGGCCTTTCTCCACCCCCATGTGGTCTGGCGGTCTTGGGCAGTGGACTGTTCCTGAAGTCATCAAGCCCATAGACCTGCTCTGGACACGAGGAACCCAGTCCGCCACTGGATTGTGGGGGATCACTGTTTGCTGCTGGAGTGGAGGATCGGGTGAGTATAAGCTTTCTCTTTGCTCCTTGACAGAATGACCCGTGCAGTACGGGCACAGGCCCGTTGCAAGGGAATACTTTGAGATCTCAGAGTGCCAAGTGATGGGAGAGAACATAGAAATACTTCTACTGGGGTAGCAGCATTTATTTAAAATGGTAAGACTATTTAACTCCTTGGCACCGGCCACACGCATACATGCAGCTTGCTGGTGGGTGGGCCTTACCACCGAGAGGCCGCATATATGCGTACCTAAATGTA
This sequence comes from Staurois parvus, assembly GCF_062004578.1. Classification (NCBI taxonomy): domain Eukaryota; kingdom Metazoa; phylum Chordata; class Amphibia; order Anura; family Ranidae; genus Staurois; species Staurois parvus. The sequence goes on from NW_028318004.1 coordinate 1,843,677, forward strand.
AACAGACCTGTGCCGAGAGCTCCTGCTGTGCGTGCTTCCGGCACAAGTATCGGAGGCTAACAGAAAAGCTCCCATCTTCTACTTGCGATCGGGAGCTTTCTGATCATGTGACCGTTGTGACAGCCAATCGCAGCAGTCACATGATCACAAGCCACACCCCCGCCTCCCGGCATCTAAAATCCCTTAAATGTTTGAATGGCCTCAGCGCCAAGGTGTTAAAGAAGAATTCCAAGTATGGATATTTTTACGTACTGTAGGTACAATGATCCAGCTTGGACCAATGGAACTATGCATATACCATACCTGTAGGATCCCTCTAGAGCAGTGGTTCTCAACCTTCCTAATGCCGCGACCCTTTAATATAGTTCCTCATGTTGTGGTGACCCCCAACCATAAAATTATTTACCCAGTAATTATAATTCATGAAGTGTCGTTTTACCTCCAATACTGCTGCTTTCAACACAGTAGCTGCTTTCAACACAGTAGCTGCTTTCAACACAGTAGCTGCTTTCTACACAGTAGCTGCTCTTTACACATTGGAAATATGTGTTTTCCGATGGTCTTAGGTGACCCCTGTGAAAGGGTCGTTTGACCCCCAAAGGGGTCACGACCCACAGGTTGAGATCCACTGCTCTAGAAGCTGGAAATCACTGTAGCAGGCACTCCTACTCCAGTGATTTCTACTAGCTATTGGGTTCTGTGCCAAGCAGCTGCCCTTGTGCATTCGAAACACAGGAGGTCACCCACTAGGCATGGATACCATTCAGAGATTGCTTTGCATTTTCTCGATGAATGCAAAGTATTCCCTGATTGGATGAGGTGGAGAGGTAGGGCAGTGATGTTATCTCTTTCAATCACTGAATGCTTTGCATTCTTTTAGAACAATGATTCCTATCCTTTTTTGAGTCACGGACCTCTTAAAGAATCTGGTGAAAGCAACTTTGCATGCAATAAACATGTATCTGTACTTTATTTTATTGAAATGTGATTACCTCATATGTATAGGACATACACAAATGCTGAAAAGTAAACAATCTTAAAAAAAACTCACTCCCTTTTATGCAAAATGTAATGGCCACTCACTATGAAAATGAAATACAATCATGTTCTGCAATTCAAACAAAACATTTTTTATTCAACTCAAATGTACCCCCACTCCTACTAGAAAATGAGATTTATCATTTACTATTATGGATTGGCACATGATGGCGGTTGTGCAGAGAATGATGTAAAAAGGCTGTTTGATCCTGTCTTCTCTGATCCTCCTCTTCTTCTTCTGTCCCCCAATCCATCTGCTGATAGAACAGAGCCTTGGGGGCAAGCTGCACATGCTCAGTTTGGTGTGTATTGCCAGAGAGATAATTTTTTCTTGGGAGAGTGCATGTGATCAGCACAGGGCCAATCAGCACTGTCCAGACAGAGAGTCAGGAGTCCTGCAGCCTCATAGGACAGTCAGGGGAGAATGAAAACTCCTCCTACAAGCTTTACCCAGTGCTCTGCTGGACACTGATAGAAGTCACAAGACTGCTATATACTGCTGATGAGATAAGGTATTTAGCAGTTTATATTTACTAAAATAATTGCATGTACATGTTGTGTGTACTGTGGGAGACCAGATATAGTGAATGCAGGGTCCAGGGAGACCGGATATAGTGAATTCAGGGTCTGGGGAGACCAGATATAGTGAATGCAGGGTCTGGGGAGACCAGATATAGTGAATGCAGGGTCCGGGGAGACCAGATATAATAAATGCAGGGTCCGGGGAGACCAGATATAGTGAATGCAGGGTCCGGGAAGACCAGATATAGCGAATGCAGGGTCCGGAGAGACCAGATATAGTGAATGCAGGGTCCAGGGAGACCAGATATAGTGAATGCAGGGTCCGGGGAGACCAGATATAGTGAATGCAGGGTCCGGGAAGACCAGATATAGTGAATGCAGGGACATGGGAGAGCAGATATAGTGAATGCAGGGTCCAGGAAGACCAGATATAGTGAATGCAGGGTCCAGGGAGACCAGATATAGTGAATGCAGGGTCCGGGGAGACCAGATATAGTGAATGCAGGGTCCGGGAAGACCAGATATAGTGAATGCAGGGACATGGGAGAGCAGATATAGTGAATGCAGGGTCCGGGGAGACCAGATATAGTGAATGCAGGGTCCGGGGAGACCAGATATAGTGAATGCAGGGTCCGGGAAGACCAGATATAGTGAATGCAGGGACATGGGAGAGCAGATATAGTGAATGCAGGGTCCGGGGAGACCAGATATAGTGAATGCAGGGTCCAGGGAGACCAGATATAGTGAATGCAGGGTCCGGGGAGACCAGATATAGTGAATGCAGGGTCCGGGAAGACTAGATATAGTGAATGCAGTGTCCGGGAAGACCAGATATAGTGAATGCAGGGTGCGGGGAGACCAGATATAGTGAATGCAGGGTCCGGGGAGACCAGATATAGTGAATGCAGGGTCCGGGAAGACCAGATATAATGAATGCAGGGTCCGGGGAGACCAGATATAATGAATGCAGGGACATGGGAGAGCAGATATAGTGAATGCAGGGTCCGGGGAGACCAGATATAGTGAATGCAGGGTCCGGGAAGACCAGATATAATGAATGCAGGGACATGGGAGAGCAGATATAGTGAATGCAGGGTCCGGGGAGACCAGATATAGTGAATGCAGTGTCCGGGAAGACCAGATATAGTGAATGCAGGGTCCAGGAAGACCAGATATAGTGAATGCAGGGTCCTGGGTTTAGTGACTCTTTAAGAACATACATTAGAATCTAAAAGTCATCAATTCAGGAACAGCTGACATGTTTTGTCCCCTGCCATTCTCAAGAGCTCCCTTTAATTGCTCATGCATAGAAATTAAGCAAGTTCTGATTAAAGTGTATATGTGATCAAAATGTAAAATCATTGTATTTCAATTATTTCTAGCTCATTTCCATTAATCCTGGAGATCTTGAAGTATGTAAACTTACTTTGTAAGGATTTCCACACATTTCCTTCCTTGAATTCTGTAGTGAAATGTAGTCACTATGTCCTGTAGGTGGCACTGCTGTGTCACACATGTCACAGAGCCTGTCTTCTGAACTACAGAGGTGCTGAGAGGAGGAGTCTCAGGAGGTGGAGTCAGTACAGGAATCACTGCTTTCAGACAGCAAGGTACCATGGGATATGTAGTCCTTAGATTTAGATGGGAAGATGCAAAGCATGCTGGGAATGCAGGAAGTTGTAGAAAGAGACGACCAGCAGACAGGCAGAACTCATATATGAAAGGAGATTTTGTAAGTAAACTTATATTGAATTGTCAAATAAAACTAGTATTTTTATTGTTATTTCAATGTCAATGTTATTAATTACATTTTATGCTGTTAATATAGAACTCCATTAAGTTCAGGTAAGGCTGACCATACATAGCCTGATAATGGCAGAGCCATCATTTCAAGATTCTCTTTTAAATATGTAGGCTTTGTATTGGCCCTTTTCAAATTTTGCAGGCATTTGAGCTGCAACACATGCAACTGTTAGACAAACTGACAAGAAATTTGCAGTTAGGAAAATAATTCAAGGAAATTGTAAATATCCCAATGCCCACTTTTCTCATGGATGGATGCTCTCATCTCCACACAAGGATCTTACCGATATAACCCCCATGAGATGACTACTGAGTGCTGCTAAGCCTCAGTGTCAACCGTTAAATTAACATTTAGTTGCATTAGTGCTACCACCATTAAATTAAAGAAACAATTTGAGGTTTGGTGGGTGGGCAAGCTGGCCATTTAGTTTTCTCATTTGGTGAACTGCCAACATTATTATTATACAGTATTTATAAAGTGCCAATGGTTCGCTCAGCGCTGTACATTACAAAGGGGGACAGAACATGTGACAGAACAATACCAATACAATGCAAAACATGAGGGGATCGAGGGCCCTGCTCTTTCGAGCTTACAATCTAGGAGGGGGGATGGTGGTACAGGAGGAGATAGCTGTGGGGGAGGGAGTGGTAGGAAGAGTGGAGGAGGTCGGCAGGTTAGCAGGGGGTGGGGTAGGCTTCCCTGAAGAGGTGGGTTTTCAGGGTGCGCCTAAAGGAGAGGAGAGTAGGTGATAATCTGATGGGTTGGGGCAAGGAGTTCCAGAGGATGGGTGACACCCTGGAGAAGTCCTGGAGGTGGGCATGGGAGGAGGAGACCAGGGAACTAGAGAGAAGGAGGTCTTGTGAGGAGCGGAGTGTGCGTGTTGGGCGGTACTTGGATATTAGGTCGGTGATGTAGTTCGGGGCAGTATGGTGGACAGCTTTGTACGTCAGTGTTAGGATTTTGAATTTGATCCGTTGCATCCCTACATGGAAAAATTTGAATCTCATTCCTAATTTGCTGCAAGCGGCATTGGGCTGAATATGAATTGGCCCAGGACTGCCCACATGACTACTGAGTGCTGCTAAGCCTCAGTGTCAACAGACGATGCTCCTTCCCCTTTGCTTGCACCTTGGGCTGACCTCTCTCAATGTACAAAATTGTATGTGCCAAAACTTGTGGCATGCAGATATAGCACCCTCCTAGCTAACCAGGGGGAGCTAGATGATTATTTTTTCTTAGCTAAAAAGCTGAGGAGCAGCCAGGGAAAAATAGTCAGAGGGTCAAATTTGGGTCAAGGCTTAGAGACTCTGTAGATCAGCTCACTGATACTTCCCTTCTGATCTAGAGACTTGGAGAAGTCTCTAGAACTCAGATGGTGGGGGTGAGGAGGAGCTGATCTGCACTCTTAGGGTATTCTGGCCAATCCCCAAGCAGGAGGCTTGACATGAGGTCAGGACAGCCCTTAAGAGTGACTGAGCCTGCTCAGCAGCAGGAGAGTTCCGGTGGAAGATGGACTGAGAAGGATGGAGTGTGGAGCCTGGGAGGGGGGCCAGGAGAGGAGCCAACCTACAGGTGGAGGAGCTGAAAGGGAGGATCTCTAAGCCTCAACGTCCTCTGACAGAGGACAGCCTGGGAAGCAGGAAAGGAGCCAGACTAGCGTAAAGCCTGAAGGCAGCCACCAACCCATACGTTTGCAGAAGAGGACTGAGTTAGTAATCCCACACCCCTTGAGCCAAAGGGCAATTGGGTAGGAAACCTGTCTAGCCCCCGTCTGGGACTGCTGATCTAAAAGTGGCAGATTCTGGGTCCCCTTGCCCAGGGTGGGTGAAGAGGAGATTTCATCTGGGGTCTGAGGTGGTATGTCAGGAGAGGCTGGATAGCTCTCCAAAGAAAAGAAACCCTTCTGAGCACTTGTACATAGTTCCAGGAAGTTGTCCGCAGTTTCACAGTTCCTTGGGCATCCCATGTATCCCTCATCCCCATCCAAGTTCAAATCCCTTAATAAAATCCAAAAAAACTAGTTCAATGACTGTTTATTGTCTCTGAAGTGCAAGGCTGGAAGGAAATGTGTGTTGCCTGTCTGTGCAGGACTATAGGGGGACCCAAATCTTCAGCCACACCTAAGGGGATAGTGCTACACAAACTCCTACAACGAAAAAAAAAAAGAAGCTGCCACTGAAAACAATCGTACTGATAACCCAAGTTAAAAAAAAAACCAAACGCTAAAGCCAGCTCTCCTCTTTATTATAGATTGGGTGAACATTTTCTTTCAGAAATAATAACCCAGACAACTGGCGATGTTTCTGACGTTCTCAATGAGAAGATTAACACACTTCAAAAAAGCTTTAGGAAATTGCTGCATAGGTTTCAGGCTGTAAGACTCGTGCTTTTCCTCTCTAGTCACCCGTGAAAGTGCAGTGAACAGGTGTGGAGCATCCAAGCTGCCGGTACTTGGTGTTCTGCGGGGATCAAATAACCAGTGTGACAATACAGATTAGACTCTCTTGGTGGCACAGAAACAGCTATTTCATGAACCAAGCAGGAGGAGAATTGAGCCTTCAACCCCACAGCGCTAAGAATTGACATCAGGTTCTTTTCTTTAGAGATCTCCAACCACATTTACATGAACAAAAAAACAGATACATTAACAAAACAGCTTTACTAGATTTGTTTTTTTTGCTTAATACCTGTAAACCTACATTAGTACTAGTTAGGAATAGTCCTATATTTATGGAAATTTAAAGAGTATCCAAACCTAGCAATAAAATATAATATATTACATCATACCAATGCTTATATAGCGCTACCCCCATAGGGATCACTGTGGATTGAACAGGTTCTTTCCTAAGTCAGTGGAAAGCAGCCAGGCACACAGCAACAGTCCATCCACTCTGGCTTGATAAGCATTCTAGAGGTTGTCTTTTTCTTGTAGGTTTATTGCAAGGAGAAATTAAAGGGGAATTTGGGGGTGGTTCAGGACACTCCAAAAATAGAATGTTTGGCTTTTGGAGGACACTTCTATCTTAGTAGTAAATAAATAAATTATTGTGCTGCGCTCCCTAAAAACAAAAACTGCATGTGCATATATATATCAATTTTCAGAAACATGCAATAACCCTCTTAATTGTGTTACACTAAAAATCCACCCATGCAGCAAAAACATCCCAATATAATACACAAAAAATCCTCAAAAAATCACCCATGCATCAAAAAACATCCCAGTGTAATAAACAAAAGTCCTTTTTCCCATAAATCAGCTTCAATCAAATGGATTAATTCCAGGTTTCCAAGTTCCTTATAGCAACACTGCTGCTCTACTATGCGCTCACCTCAATTCATAGCCTATCAGGCTAATAAACGCAGTTTATCCCACATGAGGATGAAGGATCCCTTGGATGACCACCACCTTCTTTGGATCTCTCCACACTTCAGTGTTCCTGATTAACCAGCTGGACACTTAATCCTCTTCTATGGACATACGGATAAATGGATATAATATGCCTCTTCCACCCCTCCTGGGGAATGAACCTCCTAAAGATTACTCCAGCAATCTCCACATGTATGGTAATAAAGGGAAACAAAGAATAGTGCTTTATCCTTTTAAAACACTTTATTGCAAAACTAAGTTTGCCACACTCACATTGTAACAGATAAAAACAAGCCCATCAGTAAAAATAGCCATCAGTGTGTATCACACTCTCTCTCAGTACTCGCCGTATCACAGCAAAGCCGATCGAACACGGTGACATCAGAGCCCCTCCCCTACGCGTTACGCCTCTGGTCACGTGGCTTCATCAGGGGGAATTGATCTTCTATCTTAGTAGTTGCAAAAGTATTCACATAGCTAGTAGTATACTAGGACATTCTGTAGTTCCACAGCTGGAGACCATGCAGTAGCCTGAAGAGCATGTGGTAGGAATCTGGAACAGTCCAATTTCACGGCTGGAAACCACGAAAAGCCGCAGGACAAGTAAAGAGGCTCTACTCACGGGATCCTAGAATGCACACAGTCCATAGGTGCAGCCTCCAACAAAGTAGTCCAGCCCAGGAGTGTTCCAAGGGCAAGCAGCTCCCTGGAGCTCACAGAGCCATTCCCATTCGGGGGAAAGAGAATCTCTCCCAGGCTCCAGACTATTTAACATGAATCCATCCACCATCTAGGCACACCTCCTCAGGGACTGGATAGGCCCTACTATATATTCAAGCTAGATATCTGAATCCTCCTGCCCTAATCTCCAGAAACTTCATCTAGAGATAGAGGGAGGTAATCAAACTCCAAGCCTGTGGAGCTCCAAGTAAACAAGACTAAACAATCCTGGCTCCTGTTGTTACAGTAGAAGCCCAAACTAAATTTACCTAACAGCCTAACTAGGCAGGTGTTACCCTTAGATGTGATGGCTTCAATACTTTACCTTTTTTTAGACTTTTCCCCATCATTTTCACCCCGTGATCTTGCCAGTAACATTCTTCTTGGCAGGAGCGGACTGACAACACATGGGGCCCCCGGGCAATAGGGGATCATGGGGCCCCTGTGTCCTTGCCAAAACTCAAAAAAGCCTATGAAAAAGGTACCAGGGGCATCTCATGGGGCCCCCTACTGACCCTGGGCCCTCGGGCTGTGCCCCAGTTTCCAAATGGTCAGTCCACCCCTGCTTCTTGGCCTAGGGTGACAACCAAGGGTGAGCTAGACAGACTGAGTTCAGCTTAAACCCAACTGCAGCTTTCCAATGACAGAAGGCTGCTGTCCCATTGAGTGGAACTGTTCGCCCCGCAAATGCGAGTAACACAAGGTATGCTGGTGACATCATGGACCTAATATGGCCACCTCCCTAGTGACTACGCTCACCCACTCTGCTGTATCTATGAAGAAGCAACATTATTACCCTATTACAGTAAAGCCAGCCATAACAAGACAAATTTAATTTCCCGATAATGTGGCTGAAATTCAAGCTGTGGGTGGTCTCGTCTGCAATCTCTCACCCACCCTCCTCAAACTACAGTTGTGTTCAAAATAATAGCAGTCAGACATCACTAACCGGATCAATCACTGTTTTTGGTAGAAATGGTATTTCTACATGGCAAATAATTTACTAGCAGGTGTAGTAGAGTAATAGAAATCCAACAGACCCAACAGTCATGACATGCATGCTGCTGATTCTATGTAATTGAATCACTCATTGAAAGGGGAATGTTCAAAATAATAGCAGTGTGGAGTTCTATTAGTGAGGTCATTCATTCTTTGAAAAACAGGTGGCAATTATTGCCCTTATTTAAGGAAGGAAGGCAGCAAATGTTGTACATGCTGGTTACAGTGCATTTCTCTCTGAAATTCTGAGGAAAATGGGTTGTTCCAGACATTGTTCAGAAGAACAGCGTACCTTGATTAAAAAGTTGGATTGGAGAGGGGAAAACATATAAAGAAGTGCAGAAAATGATCGGCTGTTCAGCTAAAATGATCGCAAATGCTTTAAAATGGCAACCAAAACCTGAAAGACGTGGAAGAAAGCGGAAAACTACCATTCGAATGGATAGAAGAATAGTCAAAATGGCAAGGACTCAGCCAACAATCAGCTCCAGGAAGATGAAAGAAGGTGTAAAGTTCCCTGTGAGTACTGTTACAATTAGAAGACGCCTATGTGAAGCCAAGCTATCTGCAAGAAGCCCCCGCAAAGTCCCACTGTTGAAAAAAAGACGTGCTGAAGAGGTTACAATTTGCCAAAGAGCACATTGACTGGCCTAAAGAGAAATGGCGCAACATTTTGTGGACTGATGAAAGTAAGATTATTCTTTTTGGGTCTAGTGGGCGGAGACAGTTTGTCAGACGACCCCCAAACACTGAATTCAAGCCACAGTACACTGTGAAGACAGTGAAGCATGGTGGTGCAAGCATCATGATATGGGGATGTTTCTCATACTACGGTGTTGGGCCTATTTATCGCATACCAGGGATCATGGATCAGTTTGAATACATCAGAATACTTGAAGAGGTCATGTTGCCTTATGCTGAAGAGGAAATGCCCTTGAAATGGGTGTTCCAACAAGACAACGGCCTCAAACACACCAGTAAACGTGCAACATCTTGGTTCCAGACCAACAAGATTGACGTTATGGAGTGGCCAGCCCAATCCCCGGACCTTAATCCAATAGAAAACTTGTGGGGTGACATCAAAAATGCAGTTTCTGAGGCAAAACCAAGAAATAGAGAACTGTGGAATGTCGTCCAATCATCCTGGGCTGGAATACCTGATCACAGGGGCCAGAAGTTGGGTGACTCCATGCAACACAGATGTACAGCAGTTCTCAGAAACAGTGCGACTACAACCAAATATTCATTAAGTGATTCAAATGAAAGCAAAATCTTCAAACATTTTTCAGTTTATATAGTGAATGTTTGAGTTTGTAAAGAAGAATACAAACACTGCTATTTTTTTGAACAGTCTAATATTCACTTTTCTTCAATTTTTTTTAGAGGAATAACACAAATTTGATGTATTTTTCTTCATGTTTTGATTTGGAATAGAATGTGTCGTGTTCCCAATGCATTTGTGTGGATGGAAATAAAAGCTATTAGAAGGATTTTGAGCTTTATTCACTTTTTTCAACACACTGCTATTATTTTGAACACAACTGTATACTGTATGTTTAACAGGTCAGAAGGCAGCAACTAAAAGCAGCTTCTTGGTAGGGTTTACATACACTTTAATACAACCCTAGGCCAGAATCCCTTCGTGTTCAGAGGCCACTGATTCCTAGATGTATAGACCAACAATAGTAACGTCATTTACTGTATCTTGACAAAAACTTGTTGGTTGGTTGGTAATTAGTTTAATTGATCAGAATATACTGTAAATTAGATACATTATTTAACTACCATATTTTTCGCTCCATAAGACGCACTTTTTCCCCCAAAAAAAGGGGGGAAAATGTCAGTGCGTCTTATGGAGCGAATATAAAGCGGCCGGCCCGGTATTTCTGCCGCCACCATGTCAGAATACCGGGCCGGCCGCTCAGCTGTTCTCTCCTGCAGGGCCTTACCTGTTCCTCGCTCCAGCGCTGCACAGTCTTCCAGCGCTGGCTTCTGTGACAGCCGGGTGCCCACTGCGCATGTGCTGCGCTTTGTGAATGATCCGGTGTCTTCTGGGACACATGACAGGTCACATGCGCAGTGGGCACCCGGCTGTCACAGAAGCCGGCCCAGGAAGAAGAGGGAAGGACAACTCCGCGGAAGTGGGAGCGGGTACCTGTCAAATTCAGGTACCCGCTCCCCCTTTCTCCCCAAAGGTCAGCAGTCTCTGGTCATTCCCTGCACTGTCTGCAGTCTCTGGTCATTCCCTGCACTGTCTGCAGTCTCTGGTCATTCCCTGCACTGTCTGCAGTCTCTGGTCATCCCCTGCACTGTGTCCGCAGTCTCTGGTCATCTCCTTCACTGTGTCCGCAGTCTCTGGTCATCTCCTGTACTGTGTCCTCAGTCTCTGGTCATCTCCTGTACTGTGTCCGCAGTCTCTGGTCATCTCCTGTACTGTGTCCGCAGACTCTGGTCATCTCCTGCACTGTGTCCGCAGTCTCTGGTCATCTCCTGTACTGTGTCCGCTGTCTCTGGTCATCTCCTGTATTATGTCTGCAGTCTCTGGTCATCTCCTGTACTATGTCCGCAGTCTCTGGTCATCTCCTGTACTGTGTCCGCAGTCTTTGGTCATCTCCTGTACTGTGTCCGCAGTCTCTGGTCATCTTCTGTACTATGTCCGCAGTCTCTGGTCATTTCCTGTACTATGTCCGCACTCTCTGGTCATCTCCTGTACTGTGTCCGCAGTCTCTGGTCATCTCCTGTATTGTGTCCGCAGTCTCTGGTCATCCCCTGTACTGTGTCCGCAGTCTCTGGTCATCTCCTGTACTGTGTCCGCAGTCTCTGGTCATCCCCTGTACTATGTCCGCAGTCTCTGGTCATCCCCTGTACTGTGTCTGCAGTCCCTTGGTTCAGAATATTTTTTTTTTCTTGTTTTTCGCCTCTAAAACCTAGGTGCGTCTTATGGTCAGGTGCGTCTTATGGAGCGAAAAATACGGTAAATGGCATTAGACATAAATTGGTTCACTGACAAGCTAATCAGAAATTTTATACAGATTACCATTTATTGTGTTAAAGTGTTACTAAACCCACAACAGTACAATCAGTCTGTATATGCAGCAAATCATACTTGTTATACTCACTGTGGAACCTAAGGGGTTAATCCTCTGCATTGTGTAAAAAGGCTGTTTGATCTTGTCTTCTCTGCCCCTCCTCCTGTTGAAATGACCACCTGATACCGACTGAACCCGTGCTCACATGCACATGCTCAGTTTAGTGTGTATTGCTAGAGAGGTTTTTTTTTTTCTTGGGAGGATGCATATGATCCGCACAGGGCCAATCAGCACTGTCCAGACAGAGGGTCAGAGGTTTCACATCCTCCTAGAGCAGAAAGAAAACTCCTTCTACAATCTTTAACCAGTGCTCTGCTGAAGTCACAAGACTGCTCTAACTGCTGATGAGAAAAGGTATTTAGCAGTTTATATTTACGAAAATAATTGCATTTCCTTGTTGTATGTACTGTGGGAGACCAGATATAGTGAATGCAGGGTCCGGGGAGACCAGATATAGTGAATGCAGGGTCCGGGGAGACCGGATATAGTGAATGCAGGGTCCGGGGAGACCAGATATAGTGAATGCAGGGTCCGGGGAGACCAGATATAGTGAATGCAGGGTCCTGGGAGACCAGATATAGTGAATGCAGGGTCTGGGGAGACCAGATATAGTGAATGCAGGGTCCGGGGAGACCAGATATAGTGAATGCAGGGTCCGGGGAGAGCAGACATAGTGAATGCAGGGTCCAGGGAGAGCAGATACAGTGAATGCAGGGTCCTGGGAGACCAGATATAGTGAATGCAGGGTCCTGGGAGACCAGATATAGTGAATGCAGGGTCCGGGGAGACCAGATATAGTGAATACAGGGTCCGGGGAGACCAGATATAGTGAATGCAGGGTCCTGGGTTTAGTAACATCTTAACTGTCATCTATATCAGGGCCTTACATGAACATGACATCAACAGCCAAACTAGCCACTGTAAAATCATGCCTATGGGGATTTAAAGCTGTTAAGTTTAAGTGTGGCAATTTTTACATTGTTTTGGCTTGAACGAACATAAATGTACACTATATTGCCAAAAATATTGGGCCGCCAGCCTTTACATGCACATGAACTTCAATGGCATCCCAGTCTTAGTCCATAGGGTTCAATATTGAGTTGGCCCCGCCCTTTGCAGCTATAACAGCTTCAACTCTTCTGGGAAGGCCGTCCACAAGGTTTAGGAGGGTGTCTATGGGAAGGTTGGACCATTCTTCCAGAAGCACATTTGTGAGGTCAGGCACTGATGTCGGGGGAGGCCTGGCTCGCAGTCTCCGCTTTAATTCATCCCAAAGGTGTTCTATCGGGTTGAGGTCAGGACTCTGTGCAGGTCAGTCAAGTTCCTCCACCCCAAACTGGCTCCTCCATGTCTTTATGGACCTTGCTTTGTGCACTGGTGCGCAGTCATGTTAGAACAGGAAGGGGCCATCCCCAAACTCTTCCCACAAAGTTGGGAGCATGAAATTGTCCAAAATATCTTGGTATGCTGACGCCTTAAGGGTTCCCTTCACTGGAACTAGGGGGCCAACCCCAACCCCTGAAAAGCTAGGCTGTGTGTGTCAATGGATACACACAACCCAGCTCAGGAACAAGCCCGCAGATTTGCCACTATAGGAAGCAGCTTCCTAGTGTTGCACACAGAGAAGAATAAGACCAGGAACACCTGCGGGGAACCCAAGGAGTAGAAGTTCCAGGCCATTGCACAGAGCAGGTACATATATCATATTTATTATTTTATTTAAAAAAACAACATTTACAACTGCTTTAAATTGGTTCTAAAGGATGAATTCTATGCATGAAGGTAAATAAACCTTCTGTGTACAGCCTTCCCGCCAGCTCACCCAATAGTTACCTGAGCCCAATCTAGATCCAGCGATGTGCATGAGAGCAGCGGCCCTCCCAGCTCTCTTCCTCTTCACCGGCTTGAATACAGCAGTGGGAACCATTAGCTCCTGCTGCTGTCAATCACAGCCAGTGAGAAAGGACTGGAGGTTGGCTCTGAGCCATTCTCTGTGTGTCTATGGACACACACAGCTGGCTCAGGAGCGAGCATGCATGAGTGTCCCCATAGCAAGTGGCTTTTTATGGGGGCACACAGCAGGGAATAGGAGCCAGGAGCACCAATGGGGGATCTGAGAAAAGGATTTGGGCTGCTCTGTGCAAAACTATGTCACGGAGCAGGTAAGTTTAACATGTTTGTTATTGACAAAAAAAATTACCTTCAGTATCACTTTAGGCTTTAATATTTTTTTATATCTTTTTAAGCATTTCAATAATAATAATAATAATAATAATAATAATAATAATAATAATATATCAAGCATTTAAACATATAAAGCATTTAAATAATAATAATATACAAAGCATTTAAATATTAATAATATAATATAAAGCATTTAAACATATAAAGCATTTAAATAATAGTAATAATATTAATAATAATAATATATAAAGCATTTAAATAATAATAAAATAATATAAAGCATTTAAACATATAAAGCATTTAAATAATATTTTTTAATAACTAATTAACTAATATTTTAAATAATACATTTTAAATAATAATATTTAAACAAATACAAAGCTGCGTTCATTTGTATTGCTGATATTTGGCTGCAATTAGTTTTTAATCTAAAGCATTTAAACATATAAAGCATTTAAATAATATTTTTTAATAACTAATTAACTAATATTTTAAATAATACATTTTAAATAATAATATTTAAAAAAATACAAAGCTGCGTTCATTTGTATTGCTGATATTTGGCTACAATTAGTTTTTAACTACATATAAAGTTTATTTTTTGCAAGTAATGTTTCATTGTGGTTAATACTAACATTCCCCATTAAAGCAACCTTCTTATGATAATAATATTTTTTAATAACTAATTAACTAATATTTTAAATAATACATTTTAAATAATAATATTTTAAAAAATACAAAGCTGCGTTCATTTGTATCGCTGATATTTGGCTACAATTAGTTTTTAACTACATATAAAGTTTATTTTTTGCAAGTATTGTTTCATTGTTGCTAATACTAACATTCCCCATTAAAACAACCTTCTTACGATAATTTGATTAGACAGCACAACAAATTCATTATGATATGGAAAATGCAGCAATTCAGCAGCAAGTCAGTGAAGGACAGCTGGAACAATGACAGACGGCTGTTCATTAGTTGCTAAGTTGCTTCGGTTTTGCCTTCCTAAACATAGCCGCGTATTTGGTTGAATATTTAAATTTTGTGATCCCATGCCGAATCCGGTGACATGTACTGCAAAACCTTCAATTCTACACCCCCTCCCTTCCAACCCGTTCCTGTTAATATTTCATTTCCCCTCCCTTTAATCTTTTTTTAAAATTATTAGAAGAGACAGCGGGTATTTCAGACCCCCTTCCAATTCTATTTACAGCCGTCGGTGTGTTTTCCAGCCAGGCAAACATAGGCTGAGTCTGGTAAGAGTCTCTCCCGCTGTGTAAGATGCTGCAGTCCCTTACACAAAGCCATCTCAGCTGGATTATCTTAAACTACTAGTGTGCGCCGGAAAATTAAAGAAAGGCGATGAAGATGCGAAAATCAATAATGTCAGTAAAGCAGGGAGCTGCCCAGAAAAATAGAGTTCGGGAAATGTTGTATTAAATAAATAAAAAGGGGTGCGGGATGATGAGACTCCCGGCATTAATTCCATGGCGGCCTCCTTACAACGTGGAATATGATAGTGATTGAAGGAGGATGGAGTAACACCGCACAAAATCAATGATTATTTTTTGCCGTACCACTACCGGGCTCATTGTCGATAGATGTATGAAATGAGGCTCTGTGTTTTGGCAAATTATGTTTTCACCTTCAGGAAAAAAGCTTTGGAGGTCGTTGGAAACACAAAAAGTTTTTCTGTGGTCTAATAGGACTGTGGGCTATTGACTACCCAGATGACCTGCAAAAATGTACAAGGCCGGTGGCTAGAACCCTTACAAACTCTGGGCATCAGTTGTTGGTGCAATTATGGTGTTACTAAATCAGGGGCGGACTGACCATTTGGAAACTCGGGCACTGCCCAAGGGCCCGGGGTCAGTAGGGGGCTCCATGAGATGCCCCTGGTACCTTTTTCATAGGCTTTTTTGAGTTTGGGCAAGGACACAGGGGCCCCATGATCCCCTATTGCCCCGGGGCCCCATGAGTTGTCAGTCCGCCCCTGTACTAAACCCAGGACCCTGCATTTACTATATCTGGTCTCCCCGGACCCTACATTCACTATATCTGGTCTCCCCGGACCCTGCATTCACTATATCTGGTATCCCCGGTCCCTGCATTCACTATATCTGGTCTCCCTGGACCCTGCATTCACTATATCTGGTCTCCCAGGACCCTGCATTCACTATATCTGGTCTCCCTGTCCCTGCATTCACTATATCTGGTCTCCTGCATTCACTATATCTGGTCTCCCCGGAGCCCGCATTCACTATATCTGCTCTCCCTGGACCCTGCATTCACTATATCTGTTCTCCCCGGACCATGCATTCACTATATCTTTTCTCCCCGGACCCTGCATTCACTATATCTGGTGTTCCCAGACCCTGAATTCACTATATTCGCTCTCCCTGGACCCTGCATTCATTATATCTGGTCTCCCCGGACTCTGCATTCACTATATTCACTCTCCCTGGACCCTGCATTCACTATATCTGGTCTCCCCAGACCCTGCATTCACTATATTCACTCTCCCTGGACCCTGTATTCACTATATCTGGTGTCCCACAGTACACAGAACATGGAAATGTAGTTATTGCAGTAAATATAAACTTCTAAATACCTTTTCTCATCAGCAGTTAGAGCAGTCTTGTGACTTCTACCAGTGTTCAGCAGAGCACTGGTTAAAGCTGGTAGAAGGAGTTTTTATTTTGCTTTAGGAGGTTGCAGAACCCCTGACCTCTGTCTGGACAGTGCTGATTGGCCCTGTGCTGATCACATGCACTCTCCCAAGAAAAAAAAAAAACCTCTCTAGCAATACACACCAAACTAAGCATGTGCAGAGTGACTCTACACCATAAATCTTATGAGGAGATAAGAGGGGGATACTGGAAGAAGGGGAGGATCAGAAAACAGCCTTTTTACACAATGCAGAGGATTAACCCCTTAGGTTCCACAGTGAGTATAACAAGCATGCTTTACTGCATATACAGACTGATTTTACTGTTGTGGGTTTAGTAACACTTTAATGAATTAAAGCTGCAATAAGCATCCAAAACACTGAAAATTTCATCTTCAATTTCAAAATCTGAGTTTGGAAATATAACATTTCCTCCAGTCTAACCTAAGATTACCAGATTTTTAAAATGGAATCCAGGGACAATCTACTCACCATTATTATTATTATACAGGATTTATATAGCGCCAACAGTTTGCTCAGCGCTGTACAATATAACGGGAGACAATACAGCAACAATACAGTTCAATACAAGAGGGTTAGGAGGGCCCTGAACCTGGGAGTTTACAATCTAAGAGGGAGGGGCTGGTCTGGTAGAAGGAATAGAAGATTCCATTATTAGCTGAAGGCAGGATAGGCTTCCCTGAAGAGAGAGGTTTGCAGAGATCGCCTAAAAGTGGGCAGAGTAGGGTCACAAAAACATAACCTCATTTTTAGCCAAACCTACAAATGTACACCTCCATTTTTTAACACGTCCTGAGAGAATTGGTCACAGACTTCAGGAACAAGAGGCAGGCTTTGGAGGTATAAGACAAATACCCTGTGAGCTATGAAAAGGGCCATGATGCGGCACGCATTGCGGCAAATTGTGGATGTGGCCACATTGTGTTAGAAGTTGTTAGGGCGTAAAAGTGTATGGATTACAAAGCCTGTACTGCACATAGTTCAGAGGTTGGGATTCATTATCACTAGAGATGAGCGAATTATTCAAAAATTCGATTCGGCTGATTCGCCGAATTTGTGGAATAAATTCGATTCGATGCGAATTTATTCGCTGCGAATTTAACTTATTAAAAGGGTTTCTAGGCTTCAGAGAGCCTTTATATTAGTGCAGAACACTGTACCTTTAATTTAAATGCCCTTGGAGTCTGCTGGGGAAGAGAAATAATACTGTCAGTCAGTATGACATGCAGATGAGTGCCGTCGATCTTAGAATCACCGCACACTTCACTCATTTGGGCAGTCACGGGGCACGACGAAGAAGAAGAAGAAGAAGATGAAGAAGAAGAAGAAGATGAAGAAGAAGAAGAAGATGAAGAAGATGAAGAAGATGAAGAAGAAGATGAAGAAGAAGAAGAAGAAGAAGAAGATGAAGAAGAAGAAGAAGATGAAGAAGAAGAAGATGAAGAAGAAGATGATGAAGAAGATGATGATGAAGAAGATGATGATGAAGAAGAAGATGATGATGAAGAAGAAGATGATGAAGAAGAAGATGATGAAGAAGAAGAAGATGAAGAAGAAGAAGAAGAAGAAGAAGAAGAAGAAGGATAAGAAGGATAAGAAGGAGAAGAAGAAGAAGAAGAAGATGAGGATGAAGAAGAAGAAGATGAGGATGAGGATGAAGAAGAAGAAGATGAGGATGAGGATGAAGAAGAAGAAGAAGGATAAGAAGAAGAAGAAGAAGGATAAGAAGAAGAAGAAGAAGAAGAAGAAGAAGAAGGATAAGAAGAAGAAGGATAAGAAGAAGAAGAAGATGAGGATGAAGAAGAAGAAGAAGATGAGGATGAAGAAGAAGAAGAAGATGAGGAAGATGAGGATGAGGAAGAAGAAGAAGAAGAAGAAGGATAAGAAGAAGAAGAAGATGAGGATGAAGAAGAAGAAGAAGAAGAAGAAGAAGGATAAGAAGAAGAAGGATAAGAAGAAGAAGAAGGAGAAGAAGAAGAAGAAGAAGAAGAAGAAGAAGATGAGGATGAAGAAGAAGAAGAAGAAGATGAGGATGAGGATGAAAAAGAAGAAGAAGAAGAAGGATAAGAAGAAGAAGAAGGATAAGAAGAAGAAGAAGATGAGGAAGATGAGGATGAGGATGAAGAAGAAGAAGAAGGATAAGAAGAAGAAGAAGATGAGGATGAAGAGGAAGAAGAAGAAGAAGGGGACGAGGATGAGGATGAAAAAGAAGAAGAAGAAGAAGAAGGAGAAGAAGAAGAAGAAGGATAAGAAGAAGAAGAAGGATAAGAAGAAGAAGAAGATGAGGAAGATGAGGATGAGGATGAAGAAGAAGAAGAAGAAGTAGGATGAAAATAAGAAGAATTCCAGTACAGCAAAAAGTGTATCTGCAGAGAGCTCCGCTATTTCTGACAGTTCTCTGACAGTTCCTTCACATTTACAGCGGTTGAAACATTGTATCTATTTGTTTCCGAATAAAAACATCTGTATCCTAAATGGAAACAAATAGATACAATGTTTCAACCGCTGTAAATGTGAAGGAACTGTCAGAGAACTGTCAGAAATAGTGGAGCTCTCTGCAGGGACACTTTTTGCCGGCTGTAGAAGGGATGAAAATCGGCCGATCGGGAAAAATTCGATTCGTGCATCCGAAGTTTGCTAATTTTCGGATTCGGTGCGAATCAAATTTTTCCTAATATTCGAAACAAATTCCACTTCGCCAAGTTCGATTCGCTCATCTCTAATTATCACACAGTTCAGGTACTGGATTATGTAGTATTATTGGATTATGTATTATAAATTTGGAGGTCAGGATTAGGTAACACACAGAGTTCAGAGGTCAGGATTAGGTAATGCACAGAGTTCACAGGTCAGGATTAGGTAACGCACAGAGTTCAGAGGTCAGGATTAAGTAACGCACAGAGTTCACAGGTCAGGATTAGGTAACGCACAGAGTTCAGAGGTCAGGATTAGGTAACGCACAGAGTTCACAGGTCAGGATTAGGTAACACACAGAGTTCAGATGTCAGGATTAGGTAACGCACAGAGTTCACAGGTCAGGATTAGGTAACGCACAAAGTTCAGAGGTCAGGATTAGGTAACGCATAGAGTTATGATGTCAGGACTAAGTAACACACAAAGTTCACAGGTCAGGATTAGGTAACACATAGAGTTATGATGTCAGTATTAAGTAACACACAAAGTTCAGAAGTCAGGATTAAGTAATGCAAAGAGTTATGGAGTCAGGATTTGGTAGCACACAGAGTTCAGGCGTCAGGATTAGGTAAGGCATATACTGTAGTTCAGGGGAAAGGATTCAGTAGCACACATAGTTCAGAGGTTAGGACTATGTACCACACAGGGTTCAGGATTAAGTAACACATATAGTTCTGGAGTTAGGATTAAGTATTGCAAAGAGTTAAGGGGTCAGGATTAGGTAGCGCAAAGAGTTCAGGGGGTCAGGATTAGGTAGCGCAAAGAGTTCAGGGGTCAGATTTAGGTAGTCCACAGAGTTCAGGGGTTAGGATTAACAAATACAGAGAGTTATGGAGTCAGGGTTAAGTTACTCACATAGTTAATGAATTATGAATAAGTAATGTAAAGAGTTATGGGGTCAGGATTAGGTAGCACAGGGAGCTAAGGAGTCAGAGTTAGGTAGTGCACAGAGTTCAGGGATCAGGATTCAGTAGCACACATACAGTTAGGTCCATATATATATTTGGACACAGGCACAATTTTAGATTTTTTCAGGTATTTACCAAAACATATTACAGCTATACTTATGTAATGGATATGTCCTTAAAGTGCGCACTCTCGGGTTTAATTTGAGGGTATGTACATCCAAATTGGAGGAAGGGTTTAGGAATTACATTTCTTAAGAGTAGCCATCCCCCCTTCTTCAAGGGACCAAAAGTAATTGGACAATTGAATCAAAAGCTGTTTCATGGCCAGGTGTGGGCTACTCCTTTGTTATTTCTTCATCAATTAGGCAGGTAAAAGGTCTGGAGTTGATTCTAAGTGTGGTATTTGCATTTGGAATCTATTGCTGTGAACCTACATCATGCGTTCAAAGGAGCTGTCCATGCAAGTGAAACAGGCCATTGTAAGGCTTCAAAAACTAAACAAATTCATCAGAGAGATATCAGCAAGGTTAGGAGTGGCCAAATCAACAGTTTGGTACATTCTGAGGAAAGAAGAATGCACTGGTGAGCTCAGCAACATAAAAAGGCATGGACGTCCACGGAAGACAACAGTGGTGGATGATCGCAGGATCCTCTCTATGGTAAAGAAAAACCCATTCTCAACATCCAGACAAGTGAAGGACACTCTCCAGGAGGTGGGCGTATCATTGTCAAAGTCTACAATCAAGAGAAGACTTCATGAGAACAAATACAGTAGCGCACAGAATGCAGAGGTCAGGATTCAGTAGTGTACAGAGTTCAGGGATCAGGATTCAGTAATGCAAAAAGTTCAGGGGTCAGCATTAGGCAGTGCACAGAATTCATAGGTCAGGATTCAGCAGTGCACAAAGTTCAGGGGTCAGGATTCAGTACTGCACAGATTTCAGGGGTCAAGATTAAGTAATGCACAGGGTTCAGGGGTCAGGATTCAGTAGTGCAGAGATTTCAGGGGTCAAGATTAAGTAACGCACAGAGTTCAGGGGTCAGGATTCAGTACTGCACAGAGTTCAGGGGTCAGGATTCAGTAGTGCACAGTGTTCAGGGGTCAGGATTCAGTAGTGCACAGAGATCAGGGGTCAGGATTCAGTAGTGCACAGAGTTCAGGGGTCAGGATTCAGTACTGCACAGATTTCAGGGGTCAAGATTAAGTAACGCACAGAGTTCAGGGGTCAGGATTCGGTAGTGCACAGAGTTCAGGGGTCAGGATTCAGTAGTGCACAGTGTTCAGGGGTCAGGATTCAGTAGTGCACAGAGATTGGGGGTCAGGATTCAGTAGTGCACAGAGTTCAGGGGTCAGGATTTAGTAGTGCACAGAGTTCAGGGGTCAGGATTCAGTACTGCACAGATGTCAGGGGTCAAGATTAAGTAACGCACAGAATTCAGGGAAGCATTCGTCTGTGCACGTGCTTTGCGCAACCCCTGGCACATAACCGCAAATAGCTAATTCTTCTCAATGGGTGGCTGCAGGTCCTGGGAACATGATTGTGTAGGCTATTCACATTGTACAGCTCTTGTATTTTTGTTTGCGTGAATTTTTAGGAGTCTTGTACTCAGATTTATTTCCAGGATTTTGCTGGCAGAGGCTGGCAGAAAGATCTCAAGTAAAATATGCAGGTAATGTTACATAAAGACCTCACATGTACAGACCAGTTTGGCACAAGCCCAAGGGAAGTAGTCAACATGATGGCAAGATACTGTCCTAATCAGCTGCAGCCGGAGAATTCCCCACCCTGTAGCTGCATATAACAAAGGGGCAGAGATGCTGGCGATATCACTGACCTAATATGGCCACATATCCATATCTGATGACAGACATTGTCCAATGATGGCCATGTGGCCATGTCAGGTCAATGATGTCACCAGCATCCCTACCCCTTTGTTACATGCAGCTGCAGTGCGGGGAATTAGCCTGTAGCAGTCAATTGGGCCTGTAATCATGTGAGAGCTTCATGTGGGTTCGACCCAAACCTTGGCTCACCACTCACAATTTAAAGGCTTATGCATCCCTAAAGTCTGTCAAAAGCCTCCTTCATTTCACCTTCCCTATTGACTTTAATGCTAAATTCTACCGATATCTTCCAATTTTCCCTGTAATTCCAAAGCCCTCAGTTTATTAGCACCTTGAAGGTCTCCTGAAGAATGCGCAAAACGCGTTGAGACACAGCATCCCCTGATGTCCCACTCTTCCAGAACATTGCAGTTTTTCTGTTATTGGCATTATTTATATGCTCATGTGACCAGTTTATCATATATCCAACCTTGTTCAATCAGTGTAATCATTCAAGAGTGAAAAAAATATTTTGTGAACAAAAAATAATAATAACAACACACTATGAATGAATATTAAATGAAATTCAAACCCACCCGCTTGTTGCTTGCTGAACACAAACAAAGTAAATCTCACCTCACTCTCTATATATTCCTCAGAAAGAAAAAAAAAAATATTAATATAATACATATATTAACCCCCATTCTCAACAATAAATATGCCACTAACAGTGATGAATAATATTAACAATCATGATCCTAAATGTCCCATAAACACAAAGTCTATATAATAGGAGCCGAATTTGTGAAGTCACGAAGCCACCATCTTGCTAGTGGAGCGTTGAGCTGGATGTGGACTGATTTTATGTGATGTCTGTTTTTATATCTGTAAGTGGATTTTTAGTGGGGGAAATAATAAAGAGTCATACGAAGAGCACTATGTGTTGGCCTTTTTGTTACATGAAACCATCCCTGCTGGATGTCTGAGCAAAAGGAGGGCGAGAGGACTTAGGAGGAAAATTTGGATCTGAATTGGAAGAGGCTGAGAATATCTAGTTGAGCGCATATTACTGATTCTTGAGGTGAGCAGGTCTTTCACCTGGTGTGGTGATGGTGGTGCACCAAATATTGGAAAAGAAGAGGATACTCACAGTTTCACTTATAGACAATATTGGGTGTATTTTATGGACTTTGAGTTTATGGGACGATTATGATCATGATTGTTAACACTATTCATCACTGTTAGTGGCATATTTATTGTAGCAGGTGGGATGCTTAAGGTGTTTGATGTCATTATTGAATTTTTCGTATATGGCTTTAATGCACATTTTAGCCCTTAGCATGATTTTAACAAATCAAATGGAATAAAATATATAATGTTATAAAATTGTAGTCATCTATGTCCATCCCTGAGGTTGCGAGGACTTTGAAAGTCCCACATATTTCCATGTATATTTATTCTTTGTTTTGTCATGGGATGTGGTGCTCATAATACCCATTCATGCCAACTTCTGTGCAAAAACAAATGACCCTCAGTTTCGCTGATCCTTAATCAGACTAATCCTAGTTGAACCTTACATTTTGTATATTGATTTGTTCCTCTAAAACACAGAGCTCTAGAACAGACTGTTGTTTTCCGCACATTGACCTGTTACTGTATCCAGGCTTCCGAAGTCATTGGTTTTGGTGAATGACCTCACAGTTCACAACTTTTTGAGAGGGTCATTAATCTTCTACAGAGTCCTCCTGCACCTGAGACAGTTTGTACATCTCTTCTAATGACGGAAGGTTAAAGCTCATCTGCTGCAACGGTTGATTTATACAGTGAATTAGCATAATAACCAATATCAGATGGAAGCCTGGTTGTGGAATGCCAGGTGTACATCTGCTCTCCGGAGAGAAGGTTTTGGGAATGTTCTTTCATTGGTTGGATGCCAGAAATGTACAGTTCACCCACAGGTTATCTCACATTATTCCCCTCTTGTGCTCCGCTCATGCCGAAGCTTCTGCTGAATGTCATCTTAATGACGTATCTCCAAGCATGAACATGGATAAGTGGATATTATGGATTACATCACATGGACGGGTAATGTCATCATTATCTGGCTAGTCTCAGCTCAGCTTCCTCTTACATCTAAGACAGGAGAGGGTTGTAGAGTCACCTGCTCAGGGAACCAAGAAAACTGGAGGCACATTGGGGTTGACTTACTAAAACTGGAGAGTGCAGAATCTGGAGCAGCTCTGCATAGAAACCAATCAGCTTCCAGGTGTTATTGTCAAAGCTTAATCTGAAGTTAGAAGCTGATTGGCTACCATGTGCATCTGCACCAGATTTTGCACTCTCTAGTTTTAGTAAATCAATCCCATTGGGACATTGAAGAAGAAACTGAATATTTTATGAGTTCAGTGGGAGGAAGTGGAAATCCAGCTTGCGTGTTTTTAAAATTATAGACCACCATGTTTGCTAGAAATGTGCACAACGGAAAGATGTGTTTCATTTTGTATTTCATTCATTAAAGCGAAGCTCCACCCAAAAGGGGAATTTCCGCTTTAAGCCTTTGTCCCCCGCTCCCCATAAAGGATTGGCACCTTTGGGGAATTTGACAGGTACCCGCTCCCAGTTCTGCTGTGATCGCCTCAGAAGCGATTGGAAGCAGAAGTTGTCCTCCCCCCCTCCTCGTAGACTTCTGGGACACGTGACAGATCCCAGAAGACTATGGGTCCATTCAAAAAGCGCAGCGCTTCTCGCACGTGCGCAGTGGGCACCTGGCTGTGAAGCCGCAAGCAGTCACAGATGGGTGCCCACACTAAAGAAGCAGGCGCCAGGGAGAGAAGATGGCCGGTGAAACTAGCCGTGGTGAGGACACTCCTAGACCGAGGGACAGGTAAGTGGCTGTATTTTACAGTTTTTGTAGCTGCTGACTTTTTTTTTTAGTGGAACTCGGCTTTAAGTATATGATTTCATTTCATCATATTCGTTATGTTAGAATGATTTGTTTTCAGAACATTTTCATTACTTTGGGAGAGTATATACTGTATTCGTTGTTCTAAATCATTTTATATTTTCGGAAGTCCTGTTATTCTTTCATTATGTCGGAAGATTGGCTATATTCATTAACGTGTTAATTCATCATTTCAGGAGATTACTTATGCACTGAGTCATCCCTGCTAGTCCAACCCATAAAGAGAAATGGAATGAGATGGGCTGGAGTTGCATGCATCCAAAAGTAACAAATGGAAATAAATTAATTTTGGATTCATTCGTACTGTTATGATTTGGAGAATCTGATGGATCCACCTACATCAAACCCAAACACAATAAGTAGGAATCATCATCTTATTTCACTTTTTATACCTTACTGTATTTATTGCAATATGTTTCCATTTCATTTGTAGTGCATATTTTATAATAATGAAAGATGTTCATGCAAAGAGAATCAGCTGATTATTCAAGGGTCAAAGACTACTGTGCCGCTCTTACCCGAAAACAAATGAATCTGAATTAATACGTATTCATTTGTTATGTTATTAAGTTGAATTAATTTCCACATTCCCAACTGACTTTGTAGGGTTGAATACATGCAGATTAAACGAATGGACTCTGAACCCCGATATAAAAAGAATCTTATTAGAATATTCACGCTACGCTCTCTAGAATAAAAACAAATGGATCTGAATCAATTCGGATCATTAGGTTGGCTTCACGGTATTTTGGATGCTTCAAACATTAACAAAAGGCCCAAACTATCGCATCGTGTCATCCAAATGAAACAAATGAATTTATTGTTTAAGTTACAATTAATTTGAAATTCGTCACTATTGTAATTTGGAGATTCGGATACATCTGAATCTTCAAATAATGAAAATTGTGTCCAAATTTTGATTCGTAACAAAACAAATTGCACATGACTAGTGTTTGCTGGGACATTCACATGGCAAACTTTTTCTACTGTATATAGACCCCATAGTGTCCTGGTCAGGATTCTGAACTGAAGACCTAAGTGCTGCAAGGCAGAGGTGCAAACCACTAAGACACTGTGCTGAACATAACATACTATATTGCCAAAAGTATTGGGCCAGCCCTCCAAATCATTGGATTCAGGTGTTCCAATCCCCTCCATGACCACATGTGTATAAAATCAAACACCTAGGCATGCAGACTGCTTCTATAAACATTTGTGAAAGAATGGGTCGCTCTCAGGAGCTCAGTGAATTCAACCATGTTACCATGATACATTGCCACCTGTGCAATAAGTCCATCCTTGACATTTCCTGACTACTAAATATTCCACGGTCAACTGTTAGTGGGATTATAACAAAGTGGAAGCAAATGGGAACAACAGCAACTCAGCCACCAAGTGGTAGGCCACGTAAGATGACAGAGCGGGGTCAGCGCATGCTGAAGAGCACAGTGCGCAGAAGTCACCAACTGTCTGAAGAGTCAATAGCTAAAGACCTCCAAACTTGGTGTGGCCTTCAGATTAGCACAACAACAGCGCATAGGGAGCTTCATGGAATGGGTTTCCATGGCCGAGCAGCTGCATCCAAGCCTTACATCACCAAGTGCAATGCAAAGCATCGGATGCCGTGGTGTAAAGCACACCTCCACTGGACTCTAGAGCAGTGGAGACGTGTTCTCTGGAGTGACCAATCACGCTTCTCTGTCTGGCAATCCAATGGACGTGTCTGGGATTGGCGGTTGCCAGGAGAGCGGTACTTGCCTGACTGCATTGTGCCAAGTGTAAAGTTTGGTGGAGGGAGGATTATGGTGTGGGGTTGTTTTTCAGGGGTTGGGGTTGGCCCCCTAGTTCCAGTGAAGGGAACCCTTAAGGCGTCAGCATACCAAGATATTTTGGACAATTTCATGCTCCCAACTTTGTGGGAAGAGTTTGGGGATGGCCCCTTCCTGTTCTAACATGACTGCGCACCAGTGCACAAAGCAAGGTCCATAAAGACATGGAGGAGCCAGTTTGGGGTGGAGGAACTTGACTGACCTGCACAGAGTCCTGACCTCAACCCGATAGAACACCTTTGGGATGAATTAAAGCGGAGACTGCGAGCCAGGCCTCCCCCGACATCAGTGCCTGACCTCACAAATGTGCTTCTGGAAGAATGGTCCAACCTTCCCATAGACACCCTCCTAAACCTTGTGGACGACCTTCCCAGAAGAGTTGAAGCTGTTATAGCTGCAAAGGGCGGGGCCAACTCAATATTGAACCCTATGGATTAAGATTGGGATGCCATTAAAGTTCATGTGCGTGTAAAGGCCGGCCGACCAATACTTTGGGCAATATAGTGTATTTCATGTCAATGAGATTATCATTCATAGATGTGTGTAGATTCCCAGTACCTTGCAAGTAAGTTCAACATATTATTCAATGCATTTAGTCATTTTAGGCTGACAAGAGGCTGAATACAGTGTTACTAAATGTGGATATACTGTTCCACTCCGGCCTAGATTCTGCAGTTTAAAGTGGTAATAAACCCAAAACCAAAAATGTAATACATTGCAGCTTACCAGTCCTTAGATGTAATGGTTGCATTATTTTACTTTTTTAGGCTTTTTTCTCTGTTTTCAGCTGGTGATCTGACCAGTAACACACCTCCTGTATTAGAGTGCCTCCACTTTGGATGAAGGAGCACAGGGGGCAGATTTGGACAGCAGCATTGTCAGTCTGTAGGGAGGAGAGTGTTAAATGCATTAGCAGATTTAAATACAGTAACAAATTGAAGCCAAACTCCAGCGGCCCACACTGCAGTTACAAGATTTTACATGATTAAAGGTTTTACATGAATAAATAAAAGCTGATCATTGTAAGCACTCCTGTCAGTGTTAAATGGTTTGTCTAAACTCTCTTAACTGATACATTTAGAGGAGAGTTGTTCCATTGAAAAACAACACACTATCGAGAAGATTATCGATATCGGCAAATAAGACACTTTTTTAGTTCTCATTTTGGACTGACCCCTTCGTCCCCGATCACTTATTTTGAACGTATCGGTCGTGACTCTCCCAGGTGTAGGGGTCTTATTTCAGATTTATATCGCTCCTTTTCGAATGCCATCTTTCCCTCACCCCCCCCCCCCATATAGACAGAAATGGGAGGTTGATTGTGGTATTACATTTTTAGAAGAGGACTAGGAATCCATGGTGGATAATATACATAGGGGCTCTAGGTCTCTCTCAGTTTGTGAAACGGCCTTTAAAGTTTTAACCCGTTGGTATTATTATACCCCCTCTAGACTACATATCATGTTTCCAGGAACGTTGCACCTCTGTTTTAGGGGTTGTGGCCTTGCTGGTACCCTTGTGCATATGTTTTGGGCTTGCCCTGGTTTTTCCTTGATCTGGCATAGAGTTTCGGAGGTGGCCTCTGCCTTGGCGGATACTCCGCTGAACTGGTCTTTGCATATTTGCTTATTGGGTGCTCCCATTTCGGGGATCCCAGCCAACATAATAAGGGTACTTCTCACTATCTGTGTCTCTACCCTATGGGCCATTGCCCTTCATTGGAAGTCACCAGTAGTACCTTTTTCTTCTGTTTTGCGGAGAGTTGATATGGTTATGCTCATGGAATGTATTCAATATACATTGTTGAATAAGGATGCACTTATTCAACAGAAAATGGGATGGTTGGAAGACATTTTGTCATTTATTGTTAGATTGATGGACTATCATAGATTTATTGGCATTGTATCTTTGTTGGTTGTGTAGTTAGTCTTACTGCCTATCTCATTCATGTACTCAAACTTTCTTTTTCTATAATATTGTTTTATAATACCGTTTTTTACTTATGTGCCTTTTTGTTGATGTATTCTATACCTCATGAAGTGGTGCTGTTTTGTTGTCTGTCTCTCAATAGAAATGTTTGTAAAAAAAAAAAAAATCAACAGACTAGCGAGATCACCAGGTGAAAATAAAAGAAAGCCCCCCCAAAAAAAAGAAAACTAATGCAGCCATCACATCTAGCAATTGGGAAGCTGCAGTATGATAAATGTTTGCTTTTGGGATTAATACCACTTTAATGTGACACTTCAGTTTTAGATAGGACGGTTCAGGGTTAATCTTATGGGTTCTCATTGGGAGTACAGGATTTCCTAATATCTCATAACTCACAGTGGAGGATGGTTCCATGTCTCTATGACCATTGTTCCTGGGAGACATCTGCACATCCATGACAACAGATACAAATACTTCCCTTTAGGGTCAAAACTTTATTTCAAAACTCATAACTCACATCGGAGGAAGGATATATGTCATGGTGACCATTGTTTCAGTAAGGACATCTCCACCTTAAAACCTTGCCTGTAGGGTTAAAACTTTGGTCTAGGTATATTTAACCCCTAGAAACCATTAATATACTTCAATAAAAGAAACAGCTCTTTTATTTTAAAAAAATTTATTTATACTTCCTGGTCTCTAAATCCGATAAAATACACACTGTATGTGGGAGCTGCAAAAACATTTCTGTCCATCTAATCCGCAGATTTACACAACTCCATTACAAAGCATTGTAATGTTCCAATGATGACAGACATCGAAACGTGTATGGTGGAGCCACTGAGTGACGTCATCCCGCATAAGCCCGTCCTGCTTGCAGCCTGGAGTCAGAGCTGGAGCCGGCAGAAATAAGAAATTAGCGCATTATCCTTAGACATGGCATTAGACATTGTAAGTGTAATTTTATTGTTTCCACAGTAAATATTAATGGTTATATGTGACACCTTCCTTTCTTCTATGGTGAACACTGGAAAGCATTGACTTGATCCTGGAGATTGATCCTGGCTGATGTTAAAAGAGGATCCATGTCAGACTAATGGAATGAAGATTGGGCACGAGTTCATTGGATCGATATTGGATTGTGTATGTTGACATATTATTTGTTATTTCACAGTGTTTTATTGGGGTGATTACCCGGTTTTCTTGAAAGGTGGAGGACACTAGGTGCTGGATTTTGTGCACTATATAGCATATATGTACCTATTTTTTATTATTCAATATAAGGACATTGTGACAGAAAATTGATTTCATATATTGATTTTATTTTATTTATTTTTTTTATGAATTTCTGGACTTTCACATGAATTTAGTTTTTTGCACTTTATTTCTAGTCACTGTTGCTGCATTTGTTACACTTCTTTAGCACGAGATGTTTTATTTTTTCATAGCCAGGTGGATGACAGCACTTACCAAACATTTCATATTCCTGATATGTGCCTGCTGTACCATGTACTGGTATGAAAACGTTTCCTGTTCTCTTTGTTAGTAGTGCGACTGACAGTTCCTGCTCTCTGCTCATGTGATCGCTGAGTTGTCACTCTTAGGGAGACAGATGCAGCATCAGACCAATGCACCTAGGCAGGGCCATAGATAAGGGGGTACCAACAGTGCTGCTGTATGGGGGCCAGGCCATCAGGGGGGCCCAGGCAGCTGGGCGAATCAGAAGCGGGCAGGGAGGGTGATCGGCATGGCCTGGGAGCAGGGACGGACTGACCAATTGGAAACTTGGGCACTGCCCGAGGGCCCAGGGTCAGTAGGGGGCCCCATGAGATGCCCCTGGTACCTTTTTCATAGGATTTTTTGAGTTTGGGCAAAGACACAGGGGCCCCATGATCCCCTATTGCCCGGGGGCCTCATGAGTTGTCAGTTCGCCCCTGCCTGGGAGATTTACTGGAACCGATCCCCTGTATGGCTCTTTCTGCAGTAGCTGAGAGCTGGCTTTTTCTGCTTTCCCTCCTACTGGCTTTCAATTTTAAATTTTACAGGTGACTGGTTCCAGTAATTGCCCTCCACCACACCCATCACCCTCCCTGTGCACCATATGTTTCCCCCTTCTTCCCAGGACCCCTGTGTGCCCCTACCCTCACAGTGCTGACAGCTTCCCTCCTCTCCTTCCCACTGGCAGCTGCAAGCACACAATAAGATCCTTCAGGAGTGGGTTAACCGTCAGATTTAACGGCCCCTTCCTTTTCTGAATGAACGCAATGAGTGATCGTTACCTACTCACTCACTGTGTTCATTCATAGTTGAAGCATAGTAAACTGTGTTCTTTTTATTTTTTTTGGGGTGGCCTCTTTCAGGTTGGCTGTATGGGGCCTCGTGGTTTCTAATAGCAGCCCTTGACCTAGGTGTATAACTGGGGGAAAAAAAGCCATCCTATAGGTGGTGAGAAAGCAACACAACACTGCCTATTTAACTCCTTGTTTGCTGTACTGCCCAAGGTTGCAGGGTACTTGCAGAGCGGCCTCCTTCACTTAAATGGGTCATGCTTGGCAGGTGGAACACCCACCAACCATGACAGGGCATAGGAGCCAGCACTACAGAGGAGACATCGGCTTATGCGACTCTTATTGCTCCCTACTAAAGCTTCAAATTTACAAGTAGTCCCTCTGCATTGCACTCTGATGCTCTAGGATGGTGAGTCAGCAAGCTCTGACCGTGATCTACCAGTCACCAGGCCTAGATCTACTAGTTGATCATGATCTACTGGTTGCTGACCCCGGCTCTATATGCATTTACAAAACATTTAGACATTTGACATTTAGACATTTAGGGTCAAAATGTAAAATCATTGTAGTCCCCTTTAGGGAGGGGGTTATGAGAAATGGCCCACCCCAAACAGGATACTGCACTAAACCTGTAGGTAAATAAGAGAACCAAATCCTTCACTAAGTGGAAGAGTGGGATTGATAATAAAGTTGGCCGTGCCTCTACCCAGGACAGGTCCTCTGTTTACAGAGAGGATTCCCTTCCTGGGAAATTAACCAGGTATACAGGTGAAACTCAAAAAATTAGAATATCATGCAAAAGTTAATTTATTTCAGTAATGCAACTTAAAAGTTGAAACTAATATATGAGATAGACTCATTACATGCAAAGCAAGATAGTTCAAGCCGTGATTTGTCATAATTGTGATGATTATGGCTTACAGCTCATGAAAACCCCAAATCCACAATCTCAGAAAATGAGAATATTGTGAAAAGGTGCAATATTCTCGTCTCAAAGTGTCCCACTCTAATCAGCTAATTAAGCCATAACACCTGCAAAGGGTTCCTGAGCCTTTAAATGGTCTCTCAGTCTGGTTCAGTAGGAATCACAATCATGGGAAAGACTGCTGACCTGAAAGTTGTGCAGAAAACCATCATTGACACCCTCCATAAGGAGGAAAAGCCTCAAAAGGTAATTGCAGAAGAAGATGGATGTTCCCAAAGTGCTGTATCAAAGCACATTAATAGAAAGTTATGTGGAAGGGAAAAGTGTGGAAGAAAAAGGTGCACAAGCAGCAGGGATGACCGCAGCCTGGAGAGGATTGTCAGGAAAAGGCCATTCAAAAGTGTTGGGGACTTTCACAAGGAGTGGACTGAGGCTGGAGTCAGTGCATCAAGAGCCTCCACACACAGACCGATCCTGGCAATGGGCGTTAAATGTCGTATTCCTCTTGTCAAGCCGCACCTGAACAACAAACAATGTCAGAAGCGTCTTACCTGGGCTAAAGAAAAACAGACCTGGTCTGTTGCTCAGTGGTCCAAAGTCCTGTTTTCTGATGAGAGCAACTTTTGCATCCCATTTAGAAACCAAGGACCCAGAGTATGGAGGAAGAATGGAGAGGCACACACTGCAAGATGCTTGAAGTCCAGTGTGACGTTTCCACAGTCTGTGTTGATTTGGGGAGCCATGTCATCTGCTGGTGTTGGTCCACTGTGCTTCATTAAGTCCAGGGTCAATGCAGTCGTCTACCAGGAGATTTTGGAGCACTTCAGGCATCCTTCCGCAGACGAGCTTTATGGGGATGCTGACTTCATTTTCCAGCAGGACTTGGCACCTGCCCACACTGCCAAAAGCACCAAAACCTGGTTCAATGACCGTGTGATTACTGTGCTTGATTGGCCAGCAAACTCGCCTGACCTGAACCCCATAGAGAATCTATGGGGCATTGCCAAGAGAAAGATGAGAGACATGAGACCGAACAATGCAGAAGAGATAAAGGCCGCTATAAGCATCCTGGTCTTCCATAACACCTCAGCAGTGCCACAGGCTGATAGCTTCCATGCCACGCCGCATTGAGGCAGTAATTGCTGCAAATGGGGCCCAAACCAAGTACTGAGTACATATGCATGCTTATACTTTTCAGAGGTCCGATATTGTTCTATGTACAATCCTTGTTTTATTGATTGCATGTAATATTCTCATTTTCTGAGATTGTGGATTTGAGGTTTTCATGAGCTGTAAGCCATAATCATCCCAATTATGACAAATCACGGCTTGAACTATCTTGCTTTGCATGTAATGAGCCTATCTCATATATTATTTTCACCTTTTAAGTTGCATTACTGAAATAAATGAACTTTTGCACGATATTCAAATTTTTCCAGTTTCACCTGTATATAGTTATTATTAGAGATACCTCCAGATGAATGTTGCAGCAAAAGTCCAGTTGCAGGGGCGCCTGAGGATAATGTGGTGTCTGTCATCGTGTCAAAGACAAGATCTGTGGTCATGGGGAGATCCTCCAACTGTTGTCCAACCCAAACAGCTTGAAATGGAGTTGTGGCACTGGAACTCAGAGTCAGCCTATCGCCTGTTTCTAAAGTGACATGCAACCAGACCTCTAAGCTAATGATCCCAAAGTGGCCATTGGAAGCCTAACCTGGCTCTTGCCTATGCTGATTATTGAGCCCTAAGCTAAAACTAGATGTAGAATCCCAGACCAGAAGGGACAGGGTTAACTTGTGTTACTAATTGACAGTAGAGAAAATCTGGGTTCTTACACAGTCAGAACTGTCTTGTGTAAATTTCTGGAAGGAAAACAAGTTTGACAATTTGTCAGTTTTAAAGATTTATGCTTGCCTGACTATTGAAAAGACACACTATATTTGCACAAGTATTGGTCGGCCGGCCTTTACACACACATGAACTTTAATGGTATCCCAGTCTTAGTCCATAGGGTTCATTATTGAGTTGGCCCCGCCCTTTGCAGCTATAACAGCTTCAACTCTTCTGGGAAGGCCGTCCACAAGGTTTAGGAGGGTGTCTATGGGGAGGTTTGACCATTCTTCCAGAAGCACATTTGTGAGGTCAGGCACTGATGTCGGAGGAGAAGGCCTGGCCCGCAGTCTCCGCTCTAATTCATCCCAAAGGTGTTCTATTGGGTTGAGGTCAGGACTCTGTGCAGGCCAGTCAAGTTCTTCCACTCCAAACTCGCTCCTCCATGTTTTTTTGGACCTTGCTTTGTGCACTGGTGCGCAGTCATGTTGGAACAAGAAGGGGCCATCCCCAAACTCTTCCCACAAAGTTGGGAGCATGAAATTATCCAAAATGTCTTGGTATGTTGACACCTTAAAAGTTACCTTTACTGGAACTAAGGGGCCAAGCCCACCCCCTAAATAAACAACCCCACACCATAATCCCCCCTCCACCAAACTTTACACTTGGCACAATGCAGTCAGGCAAGTACCGTTTTCCTGGCAACTGCCAAACCAAGACACATCCATCAAATTGCTAGACAGAGCAGTGTGATTCATCACTCCAGAGAACTTATCTCCACTGCTCTAGAGTCCAGTGGTGGCGTGCTTTACACCACGGCATCTGGCACTTTGCATTGCACTTGGTGATGGAAGGCTTGGATGCAGCTGCTCGGCCATGGAAACCCATTCCATGAAGCTCTCTACACACTGTTGTTGTGCTAATCTGAAGGCCACACCAAGTTTGGAGGTCTTTAGCTATTGACTCTGTAAACAGTTGGAGATTTCTGCGCACTGTGCGCTTCAGCATGCGCTGACCCCTCTCTGTTATTTTACGTGGCCTACCATTTGGTGGCTGAGTTGCTGTTGTTCCCAGTTGCTTCCAGTTTATTATAATACCACTAACAGTTGACCGTGGAATATTTTGTAGCCAGGAAATGTCATAGATGGACTTATTCAAAGGTGGCCACCTATCACGGGACCACGCTTGAATTCACTGAGCTACTGAGAGCGACCCATTCTTTTACAAATGTTTGTAGAAGCAGTCTGCATGCCTAGGTGCTTGATTTTATACACCTGTGGCCATGGAGGGGATTGGAACACCCGAATCCAATGATTTAGAGGGTTGGCCCAATACGTTGGCAATATAGTGTATATTTTAGCATTAAATGCAAAATAGATCATGTAGCAATTTTAAATACAGTTATTTTTTTAAGAACTTGAGCTTACCTTTAATTGTAAAATGTTCTACAGGACTTGTCATTTAATATTTATCATTAAAAGTGTGGGGCTTTTCTTAGTATTATTATTAAACATGTATACAAGTAACATATAATTATGGGAGAGGCGGAGTTTGAATCTGATTTATTTATAGTTTATTCGTGGTCTATGGACTGGAATCCTTGTACCAGAGCAGTTCTGGGGCTGAATCTCTAACAGGGAGAGCGAAGCCTCAATGTAATACTCATTGCTTCTGGGATCTCAGGAGCTGGATCTCTTCTTCTATATACATTATCATTCATAAAGTATTGTTTTTAAAGTTCAGTTCTCTTTTTTTTTTAATTTGAACTTCAGGCAGATCCTAAAAAATGCAAATTAATGCAGCTCTGTATTCATTAAAGGAATTCTATGGTGACAGCATACACTTTCACTTTATAACAGGGGTCTCCAGACTTTCTAAGCAAAGGGCCAATTTTACATCCTGCAAACTTTAGGGGGGGCTGGACTGTGGTCAGTGGGAGAAGAAAATTACCTTGTGTCAGTGGGAGTAAACAATGCCCCATCATTGGTGTCAGTGGTAGAAATAGCGCCCCATTATTGATATAAATGGGAGGAATAGTGCCCCATCATTGGTATCAATGGGAGGAATAGTGCCCCATCATTGGTGTCAGTGGGAGGAATAGTGCCCCATCATTGGTATCAGTGGGAGGAATAGTGCCCCATCATTGGTATCAGTGGGAGGAATAGTGCCCCATCATTGGTGTCAGTGGGAGGAATAGTGCCCCATCATTGGTGTCAGTGGGAGCAATAGTGCCCCATCACTGGTCATAGTGGGAGGAATAGTGCCCCTTCATTGGTATTACTGGGAAGATTAGTGCCCAGGGGCGGACTCACCATTTGGAAACTCCGGCACTGCCTGAGGACCCGGGGTCAGTAGGGGGCCCCATGAGATGCCCCTGGTACCTTTTTCATAGGCTTTTTTGAGTTTGGGCAAGGACACAGGGGCCCCATGATCCCCTATTGCCCGGGGGCCCAATGAGTTGTCAGTCCGCCCCTGTTAGTGCCCCATCATTGGTGTCAGTGCCATAATGGCTGACTCCCCCATGCATGTACTGGATCATGTTATCTCCCATTGGCCAATCAATTGGCCAACGACCTGGCACCTGGAAGGAGTTCAAATGATGTCAGCGGCCGGCAAGGGATATAACAGTTGCATCGTGGGAAGGTAAAGGTGAGTATATTTCTGAGTTTAGTTCTACTTTAAATAGAACTCCCTTAGGGTTTTGACTTGCAGTTGGGGGATGTTAAAAACATGGTTGAGCCATGTTTATGGAAAGTCTTATCATCACTTGCCCCATGCTCATTCCTGATCTGTGAGTTAGGCTAGGCATAAATTCTGTGTGTGGCAGTCATTGCTGGACAAAAGTAGATTATTTGATCAAAGGGGGAGGCTGAATCTTCCATCCACTTTGCTCATGTGGATGGAGGAATCTTTTAGTCTCTTTCATTCAGCCTGCTGGCTGAGTGAAAAAAATGAACTGTCTATGTCCAGCTTTAGATAGGATAAAAGGAAAACAAAGATCACCACCTACTAATTAGCTTTTCCAGTAGAAACTGAGCACTTGTAGGCTACATGTCTTCACTGAAACAGGTTTATTTAAAATGGCTAATATAACTGAAAGGGAGTGTTGGGTAAAGGTCTTCCTTAAAATGGACCTTCGCCTTCCCCACCCTCTTTCTGTCATTCTACTCCTATCCACTATTTTTTGAGGGGAACACTTCCCATAATTTTTAGATTCTCACCTAGGCAAGAATTATGTATTCAATGCTTGCAGCCTCCTGGGATACCCAAGTCATGCATCTCAGGAGGCTCAGGGTATAGTCTATAGTCTGTGCGCCATGGCACGCCATCAGGTGAGCAGCTGCCTGGTCTTGGTTCCTACCACTATCCCCCAATGACATGCCATGGTGCATGCACATCATCAGGGGGACAGCTGACTGATCCTGGTTCTTGCAGCTGGCCCCAGATGATGTGCCATGTGCATCATCAGATGGCCAGTTGTCTGGTCCTGGTTCTTGAAGCTAGCCCCCCAATGACGTGCCATGGTACTTGTGCATCATCAGGAGGTCAGCTGTGTGGTCCTGGTTCTTGAAGATAGTCCCCTGATGATGTGACATTGTGCATGTGCATCAACTGGTGGCCAGCTGTCTTGTTGCTTGAAGCTAGCCCCCAATGACATGCCATGGTCAATGCATCATCAGGAGCCAGTTGCAAGAACCAGAACAAGACAGCTGGACCACCTGTTTATACACATACTACTTGACATGTCATCAGGGGGCTAGTTGTGAGAACCAGGACCAGACAGTTGGCCCCTGATGATGTGCCATAGTGCATGTACACAGTGGTGTACTTAGGTTTTGTGCTGCCCTAGGTAACACAAAAAAATCTGCCGTCCCCTCCCCCAAGTGAGTGGGACACAGTCCTTGCACGGGACTAGGCAAAACAATTCCAGAGGAATAGGCTTTATTACTGTTCTTTTACTCTGCTGTTGGACTTTATAAACAAAATAAAAATTTGAAAAGATTGTATTAATTGTGAAGATTATTTATTGGATTTGAGTAATATAACATTTTCAGTTTTTCTCCAGCCACACATGTTGAAATGAAGATCCTTTGCTGGAAATCTTGGAATATGTAGAGAGTCATTTATCAAAATATTTATCAAAGTCTTTGGGCAAATGACAATGATCACACCACAGTGCAATGAGCAGATCACTCGGGGTTGGTGGAATGTCTGCCTTTGAACGGACTTCTGTAATGACGTCTCTGGACTCCTCTAGGGGTTTCTGTCATCTCTTGACTTTGCTGATAAATAGCAGATACTGAATGAAGCAAGAACATTACACTTACAGGTACAGAAAGCTGCATTGATAACAAAATGTTCTTAAGTGCTGTATTAGAAGAGTATTATCACACGCCAACTGCTTGTAGACTTCTGACCATCACAACAATATGAACTTGTTGGACATTGGACATCCCACTCCATGGCCATTAATATGGAGCTGGCTTGTCCTTTGTGGCTTTGACAGCCTTCATTCTTCTGCTTTCTGCAAGATTGTGAAGTGTGTATATGGGAATTTGTGCCCATTCAGCCAAAAGAACATTTATGTTGATGTTGGATGAGAAGACCTGGCTTGCAACTAGCTTTCCAGTTGATCCCAAAGGTGTTCAGTAGGGCTGAGTTCAGGTCTCTTGAGTTCTTCCACACCAAATTCAACAAACCCTTTTTTGTTGATATCTGGCTTTGTTTACAGGGACAGGCATATGATCCCAGAGGTGTTCAGTAGGGTTGAGGTCAGTTCTCTTGAGGTCCTCCACACCAAACTCCTCAAACCTTGTCTTTATGGATTTGGCTTTGTATACAGGGACTCAGTCATGCTGGAACATAAAAGGGCCTTCACTGGCTCTGGCTGATGTTGGATGAGAAGACCTGGCTCACAACGGGCTTTCCGTTTGATCCCAGAGGTGTTCAGTAGGGTTGAGGTCTGGTCTCTTGAGTTTCTCCACACCAAACTCATCAAACCATGTCTTTATGGAGCTGGCTTGGTACACAAGGACTCAGTCATATGATCCTGGAGGTGTCCAGTAGGGTTTAGGTCAGGTCTCTTGAGGTCCTCCACATCAAACTAATCAAACCATGTCATTATGGAGCTAGCTTTGTATACAGGGACTCAGTCATGCTGGAACATAAAAGGGCCTTCAATAGCTGATTTTGGATGAGAAGACCTGGCTCACAACCGGCTTTCCAGTTGATCCCAGAGGTGTTCAGTAGGATTGAGGTCCACCACACAAAACTCATCAAACAATGTTTTTATCGAGTTGGCTTTGTATACATGGACTGGAAGATAAAAGGGCCTTCACCAAACTGTTACCACAAGCTTGCAAGAGCACAATTGTCTAATATGTCTTTGTATGCTGTAGCACTAACAGTACTCTTCACTGGAAACAGATGAACAATTGGAGAGGTGTCCACATACGTTTGGTCATATAGTATAGGCATGACGGTAAGGATTGCACATGTTTTAGGCCACAGATTGATGGAAGGACAGATCTTATGGATGACTACAAGATTTACAAATCTAAAATTAAAGGGAATGTATAGTGTTTTAGTATGCATCACACTGTATTTACTTTCTTAGGAATGAGGGTATATGTTAATATAATAGGACTCCCCTTCACTCACCTTCACCCCATCCCCCTCATTTTTGCACCTGAATTGATTCCCTACCAGAGGTGGTCAGACAAGACAAAATATGTTGGGACTACATCAAACAAGCCGGTGTTATTCATTTCTATTCCTATTTTGTACACTTGTCCTCCCTGATAGCATACAAGAGCAGAGACAAGGCGCGCTATAATTACCAAACCTTGGACACGGGGGCAACAACTAGGACAGGAGTTAACAAACAAACCGTGGCTAAAAAGGAAGTTAAAATGAAAAATTTCAAAAGAGGAAACAGCAAATATGTGACTTGGAGCGGCCCGAAGATAGTCTACAAATAATACACAGGAAAATGTCGCCGTTGGCCAAAGTCATCAAGTTATAACGGGCTGCAGGAGTTTGGAAAACCTGCAAACTATGAACATAGCGAGGGCAAGCAAAGGTGGACACCACTGCCAGGAAAGAGTCATCCAAAGGGAATCTATTACTGTTTATTTGTATATGAAACTAACAAAATATGAAAATGATTACATGCATGATGATGCTGTGGCAGCAGGGGGGAGCGGGGGAATTGCGTGCATTGGTGTTAATGAATACACATGCACAACTACATGGTGGCGAGTAAATAGGTCAGTGTACAGTACTCTACCAGACCCTTTCACCAGCCATGATCTGACTGCATTGCATGGAAAAGAACAGAGACCCAGTGATGACATTACTAGATCTAAAATAAGATATGTAGTGAAAACAGATGTGATAGTATGTTGATGAAGGGGGAGGGAAGAACCAAGAAGAACAAAATATAAGCAGATTCAACTTCAACGCTGTCTTCTGCATTGTGGACCTTTGTCCCTGAATGCACTGGGCCTTAAACTCAGGTATCACTCGGTACAGCATTCATCCCGGTCCAGCCGCGGTCTGCCATAGACTTTGACAGACTGCAGGCAGAAGGGCTGGACACTACGCCTGTCCCTTCTTGGCGCACTTAAACCCTGGCAGGTATGCACTGCAGCTAGATGGCCCAGAATGCAAGGGGCCTAACATGTTCTGTCGCAACATGTGTTGCATTAAGGCAGCCCATTTAAAATGAATAAAACATGGGTTAAAGAACATGTTAACCCAACATTTCATATTCCTGATATGTGCCTGCTGTACCATGTACTTGTATGAAAAAGTCTCCTGTTCTCTTTGTTGTGCTTCCTTTGTGTGAAATCTCTGGTGTTCCTGCCAGTCCCTCTGCTTTCCTATTAAAAACTGACCACACTAGGCATGAGAGCACAGGGTGCTCAATTCACTAGCTGTGCTGGGAACTCAGTCTGTTCTCCAGTGGGGAAAAAATGCCCCACTCCCGCACAGCCATTCACTTGAAAAAACCAGTGTACTGCTGTTTCTCCTCCTCCAACTCTCTAAGATCCTTATGCAGCTGAGAACAGAGGGTATGTGGTTAGTTATAAAAAAAAAAGGGAAAAGGGTATTTATAATGTTTTTATATGTATACACAAATGCTTTGTTTAAATGGGTTTTATATCACCCCCCCCCCCAGGTAACCAGGGGGAGCTAGATTATTATTTTTTAGTTAGAGGCTGAGTAGCAGCCTGGAGGAATAGTCAGAGGGGGTCAAATTTTTGTCAGGGTTGAGAGGCCCTGCAGACCAGCTCTCTGGAACTTCCTCCTGATCTAGAGACTTGGTGGCGTCTCCAGAATTCAGTGGGCAGAGGTGACGGGTGACTGGTCTGCACTCTCAAGAGAGGACAACCTGGGAAGCAAGAAAGGAGACAGCCCAGCATAAGGCCTGAAGGCAGCCTCCAACCCATACCCAGATTTTGGTCAGGGCTGGGAGGCTCTGCAGACCAGCTCTCTGGAACCTCCCCCTGATCTAGAGACTTGAAGGAGTCCCTAGAATTCAGTGGGTGGGAGTGAGGGGTGGCTGGTCTGCACTCTCAAGGGATCCTGACCAATCCCCAAGCAGGACGCTTGGCATGGGGTCAGAACAGCCCTTAAGAGTGACTGAGCCTGCTCAGCAGTAGGAGAGTTCGAATGGAAGATGAACTGAGCAGGATGGAGTGTGGAACCTGAGAGGGGGAATAGGAGAGGGGCCTACCTACAGGCAGAGGAACTGAAGGGAGGATCTGTCAGCTTCACCATCCCCTGAGAGAGGATAGCCTGGGAAACATTGAAGGAGCCAGCCTAGTGTAAGGGATGAAGGGAGCCACCAACCTACAAGCTTGCTGGAGAGACTGAGTCAGTAATCCCACACCTCCTGGGCCGAATAAGGGGAAAGGGCATTC
The DNA here is from genome assembly GCF_062004578.1 of Staurois parvus. Lineage (NCBI taxonomy): Eukaryota > Metazoa > Chordata > Amphibia > Anura > Ranidae > Staurois > Staurois parvus. The sequence continues at coordinate 1,885,207 of NW_028318004.1, forward strand.
AGGGGGGAAATCTGACTAGCCCCCATCTGGTACTGCTCTCATTTAAAGTGGCAGCTTGTGGACCTCTTGGCCAGGGATTCCCTTGGGAAGCTGGGTGAAGAGGAGATTTCATCTGGGGTTTGAGGAGATACACAATGAGAGGCTGGCTAGCTTTCCAAGAACAGAAGAGAAAACCCTTCTGACTACTTGTACATAGTTCCAGGACGTTGTCCTCAGTTTTACAGTCCCTTGGGCATCCCATGTAGTCCTCATCTCCATCCAACTTATTATCCCCTAATAAAACCCCAAAAAACAAGTTCAAGAGCTGTTTACTGGCTCCAGTGTGCAAGTCTGGAAGGAAATGTTGCTTGGCTGTGCAGGACTATAGGAAGGGCCATGGATAAGGGGGTACCACCAGTCTTCCTGTACGGGGCCCGGAACAGCAGGGGAGCCCAGGCAGCTGGGTGAATTGGATGTGGGCACGGAGGGTGATCGGCATGGTGGGGTGGGGGGGCAATTACTGGAACAGATCCCCTGTATGGCTCTCTCTACAGCAGCTGAAAGCTGTGTTTTTCTCCTCTCCCTCCCACTAGCTTTCAGCTGCTGCAGAGAGCCATACAGGGGGATCTGTTCCAGTAATTGCCCCACCCGCTGCACCCATAACCCTCTTTGTGCAGGGTTCAAGGGGTTAAAGCAGGCAGCGAGAAGGCAATACAACACCTCCTCACTGCCTGTCCAATGATCTCTTAAGACCAAAGCAAGTATGAATGAGCTCTTAGGCTTCATTTACACTTGTGGTTGAGGCATGGAAAAACCCATTTTTACCACCCCTCATTCACTCCCCCTTTAGATGGAAAGGCCACGATTGGGGGTGTACACAGACCATGGCAGCGATGCTTTGCTTTGTGACCGTGGCAGGTATTGTCACAGTCGGTGGGCACTCAGTCGGACGGAGCCATGTTGCAATCATCCCACAAAACATGCAGGTTTGGTGTAGTAGTCCAGCATTTAGGGGGTTAAAACAGGTGTTGAGGAGGCAATAAAACTAGGGATGCACCGAAATGTGGGCCACCGAAACATATTGGCCGAAAATAGCAATTGCTGAGTTTTTTTTCTTCACTATAGTTCAGAGAATCAGCTGTCACCTTCCCCCAGCAAATAAATTTTTTTTAAAGCGACCCCAGCCTGCCGTGCTCACATGAAAAAGTGAGCGCATAGGTAAATTGCGCACGCATATGTAAACAGTGTTCACAGCTCACATGTGAGGTATCGCCACGATCGTTAGAGTAATAGCAATAATTCTAGTGCTAGACCTTCTTTGTAACTCTAAACAGGTACAAATGTTTAAAGCGTCTCCTATGCAGATTTTTAAGTACCATCGTTTGTCGCCATTCCACAAGCAGACGCAATTTTAAAGCATGACATGTTAGGTATAATTTTCTTGCTGTAACATTATCTTTCATATTTGAAAAAAATTGGGATACATATATATATAGTCAGGTCCATAAATATTGGGACATCGACACAATTCTAACATTTTTGTCTCTATGCACCACAACAATGGATTTGAACAAGATGTGCTTTAACTGCAGACTGTCAGCTTTAATTTGAGGGTATTTACAGCCAAATTAGGTGAACGGTGTAGGAATTACAACAGTTTGCATATGTGCCTCCCACTTGTTAAGGGACCAAAAGTAATGGGACAATTGGCTTCTCAGCTGTTCCATGGCCAGGTGTGTGTTATTCCCTCATTATCCCAAATACAATGAGCAGATAAAAGGTCCAGAGTTAATTTCAAGTGTGTTATTTGCATTTGGAATCTGTTACTATCAACTCTCAAGATGAGATCCAAAGATCTGTCACTATCAGTGAAGCAAGCCATCATTAGGCTGAAAAAACAAAACAAACCCATCAGAGAGATAGCAAAAACATTAGGCGTGGCCAAAACAACTGTTTGGAACATTCTTAAAAAGAAGGAACGCACCGGTGAGCTCAGCAACACCAAAAGACCCGGAAGACCACGGAAAACAACTGTGGTGGATGACCGAAGAATTCTTTCCCTGGTGAAGAAAACACCCTTCACAACAGTTGGCCAGATCAAGAACACTCTCCAGGAGGTAGGTGTATGTGTGTCAAAGTCAACAATCAAGAGAAGACTTCACCAGAGTGAATACAGAGGGTTCACCACAAGATGTAAACCATTGGTGAGCCTCAAAAACAGGAAGGCCAGATTAGAGTTTGCCAAATGACATCTAAAAAAGCCTTCACAGTTCTGGAACAACATCCCATGGACAGATGAGACCAAGATCAACTTGTACCAGAGTGATGGGAAGAGAAGAGTATGGAGAAGGAAAGGAACTGCTCATGATCCTAAGCATACCACCGCATCAGTGAAGCATGGTGGTGGTAGTGTCATGGCGTGGGCATGTATGGCTGCCAATGGAACTGGTTCTCTTGTATTTATTGATGATGTGACTGCTGACAGAAGCAGCCGGATGAATTCTGAAGTGTTTCGGGAATATTATCTGCTCATATTCAGCCAAATGCTTCAGAACTCATTGGACGCCGCTTCACAGTGCAGATGGACAATGACCCAAAGCAGACTACAAAAGCAACCAAAAAGTTTTTTAAGGGAAAGAAGTAGAATGTTATGCAATGGCCAAGTCTATCACCTGACCTGAATCCGATTGAGCATGCATTTCACTTGCTGAAGACAAAACTGAAGGGAAAATGCCCCAAGAACAAGCAGGAAATGAACAGTTGCAGTAGAGACCTGGCAGAGCATCACCAGGGATGAAACCCAGCGTTTGGTGATGTCTATGCGTTCCAGACTTCAGGCTGTAATTGACTGCAAAGGATTTGCAACCAAGTATTAAAAAGTGAAAGTTTGATTTATGATTATTATTCTGTCCCATTACTTTTGGTCCCTTAACAAGTGGGAGGCACATATGCAAACTGTTGTAATTCCTACACTGTTCACCTGATTTGGATGTAAATACCCTCAAATTAAAGCGGACAGTCTGCAGTTAAAGCACATCTTGTTCGTTTCATTTCAAATCCATTGTGGTGGTGTATAGAGCCAAAAATGTTAGAATTGTGTCGATGGCCCAATATTTATGGACCTGACTGTATATATATATATATATAGTGTTTTGTTTTTTATTCAATAAAGTGTATTTTTTTTTTTATATTGTGTTTGAGAGATAACAAATCGCCATTTCGTTCTCTAGGGTCTTTGCTAAAAAATATATATATAATGTTTGGGGGTTATAAGTAATTTTCCACCAAAAAAATACAGATTTAAACTTGTAAACAAAACGTCAGAAAATGCTTGTTCTCCAAGTGGTTAAAATCCATTTTTCTTACATATGTGTTCGTACTGCGTTTAAAAACGTTTTTGACTGCCTATGGTGAAACAAGAGTTAAAATCCATTTTCCATGCAGCTGTGCTATCCCATACGTGTAAAATCGTCAGCGTAGTCCCATGCCCTCTTTCAAGGTATATCACCATCTGATGTGGTGTCCCCCCCGGATATATATGAGACACTCCAAGGAACAGGGTTAATAAAATGAACGCGGATATAAGTATCTATAGGGCTCCGCAGTATTTTGCTGACATATTTTTAAACACCGCCGACACTTTTTTTTTCTATATTAAAATGTGACTTTGTGTTGATTCTGCTGAGGTTTCATGGGTGGGAACCCACGGAATTGTACAAACACCCAGAGCGTTCCTTGCTCCTGTTTGAGTCCATACTTAGCATGCAATGTGGGTGGTAAAGGGGCTCGACTGCCAGGACCAGGGTGGCGGGCTTTCATGACATAAAGATCTTTCATGGTTTCATGTGCAGACTATAATTAAAACACCCATAAAACCCGCTTAAATCATTTATTAGTTATATCTTTTTTTTTTTTTAGTATCCTGCGAATAAACTTTGCTCGTCCATTATTTCGGGGTCATGTTTAGCTGGGATGAATATTGGATTAGCGAAGGTTTTACATCACAAACAGGGATCTCCCACTTCCTAAAGAGACCGTTTTATTGTTCTAACAATAAGTGTCAGTAATCTGAGCCGTGCAAATGTTTGTTCTGTACTTTTGTTATAGTTGTGAATCTCATGAAAACTTATCCCGTATTAGCTTGGAGAATCGGAAGGCTTTGGAGCGGGCCCGGCACTAAAATAGCAAGGTCGGCTTATGCAGTATGGACCCTTTCTAAAATGCTACTGTAGTACTACCCCCTTAGGAGTCACTGAGTTTTGGGTCCTCCTATAGTCCTGCGCAGCCAGGCAACATGCATTTTCTTCAGACTTTGCACACAGGAGATAGTAATCAGTCAACTTGGTTTTAGTTTTTTTTTTTTATGAAGGGGTATTGAACTTGGATGGGGTTGAGGAATGTATGGGATAACCAAGGAAACTGTAATTGAGGACAAACTTTGTATCACCTATGTACAAGTCCATTCGACAAACAATCTCTTTATTGGAAGAGCTCTCCAGCCCTCCAGGTGTACCACCTCAAACCCCTCCCTGGGCCCCCTCCCAGGCTCCTACATCCCAGCCTTTCACTCCATCTTCCATCTTAACTCTCCTACTGCTGAGCAAGATCAGTCATACTTAAGGACTGTCCTGACCCCATGCCAAGCCTCCTGCCTGGGAATTGGTCAAGATCCCTTAAGTATGCAGATCAGCCCCTCCTTACTCCTACCAAATGCCTTCTAGAAGCTTTGCAAGTCTCTAGAGAAGGGGGAGGTATCAGGGAACAGATCTGCAGAGCCGTCAGCCCTGACCCAAAATGACCTGGTTGACTCACACCCAGGCTGACTCATGCCCAGACTGCTATCCAGCTTCTTCTAAAAAAAACTAGGTAGCTCCCCCTAGCTAACTAGAAGGGCGCTACACTACATTAAGGGCCCATTTGCACATGAGGTATTGGGTTGCACTGGGCAGCCATGCCCAATGCAGCCCTAATATAGGAAGTATTACAATTTAAAGTGTTACTAAACCCAGACCCCTGCATTCACTATATCTGGTCTCCCACAGTACACAAAACATGGAAATACAATTATTTTAGTAAATATAAACTGATAAATACCTTTTCTTATCAGCAGTTAGAGCAGTCTTGTGACTTCTATCAGTGTCCAGCAGAGCACTGGTTAAAGCTTGTAGGAGGAGTTTTCTTTCTGTTCTAGGAGGATGCAGAACCCCTGACCTCTGTCTGGACAGCACTGATCGGTCCTGTGCTGATCACATGCACTCTCCCAAGACAAAAAATATCTCTAGAAATACACACTAAACTGAGCATGTGCAGCTTGCCCCCCAAGCCTCTGTTCTATCAGGAGATATTTAGGAGACACTGGAAGAAAGGGAGGATCAGAGAAGACAGGATTTAACATCCCTTTTACACAATGGAACCCTTAGGTTCCACAGTGAGTATACCAAGTATGCTTTACTGCATATTTAAACTGATTTTACTGTTGTGGGTTTAGTAACACTTTAACTTTTCCTGGTGATGGAGTCTTCTTCCTCCTGTGTCCAAGATCTCTCCAGATTTCTTCTTTGAGTCCTTCCAAACTACTACTGGTTCCTTTGTGTCCTCAGCACATGGCTTTCCCTCCCCCTACTTCCTGTAGCATTACTTCCTGTCCTGAGCTAATGAACCAGTTCAGCTAGTTCATTAGCATATTAATAGGGAAGGCCTAGCTTCTAAAAACAATACATGTAACTAAAATGTATCGTTATTTTATTTATGCTACCAAATCACTAAAATAGCCATGCCTAAATGCAGTATGATGAGTGAACATTTTCACCCAGGACAGAAAGTGAATTATTGGCAAGATCAGGTGAAAATAAAGAGAAAAAAAGCCTAAAAGAGGAAACTAATACAACCAGTATATCTAAGGAATTGTAAAATGCAATATATTACATATATATTGTCTTCAGTTGTCTCCTTGTTGACCAAATGTACATAACTGGGTGTCCCCCAAAAACAAAAAACAGACTTTCCCTTTAACTCCAAAGAACTTTCAGACAACATAAGATTCTGTTTAGGAACAAGTGTTGTTCTGTCCATTTTCTATAATGAGATATGTTGTCTACATGAGTGTCTAAATACAAGCTCGGCGGTTTTACTGGCAGTGTATGGCTCTGAGTAAACACAGTACATTATCATTATCCTTCCTCCGTCACACTAATTACACTTTAAAATTTCCGAAACGCAGTGTGTGGCTTATCTAGTTTTGGCATCTCAGGCAGAGAGGACTGAGAGTGAATCAGATTCGTGGGATGATCGTGTAGGAATTCTGACGCCTTAAAAGCCAACTCTACTCCAAACAACTCAAAAGTGACTTGGTCTACACAGTGTGGTGTAGGGAGGAATGGAAAGACCTGTTCGGAAGATAAAACAACCTTCTCAACAAAGAAATGGTCCAACATAGAAGGGAAAATTCTACGGGTCAAGACTCGGCAGTTCTCCCACACCTTAAGGAAAAGAGACATTCCTCTGAGGACAGTGAGGTGCACATTTTGGCCAGGGAGGGCAGTTGGTTGACAAATGACATGAAGGAGGACATTTTTGTCAAACTGGAACAACCATCATTGAACAGAGGTGGGCGCCTCTGACATCATCTGTATTCCACATAAAATGCCATTTTTATATCTTTACCCAAGCGATTTGACAGCAATTCACAACTTCAGCCGTGCGACTCAGATGATTGACACCTACTCAGACTCCTGCCACCAAGGAAGGGATTAGATGTCTAGGACAGGGTGGTTCCACAACTTTCATACCTCCAGTTTTTTTCTTGGACAATCAACATCTGCGTTGACACATTCCATGGTGATTGGATGAAGGTGTGTATAAAAATGTCTTGTATGTTCCTGGCACTCATTAGAACTGGAAACATGGCTTTGAGAAGCTACGATACGTCTTCAACATTACAGAACATGCTCAGGTGAATGTGTCTAACTACTACTAGCTCCACTCAGAACAGTTATTTACATTTTGGACAGGGGTTAGTCTGATCATCTGCCAGCTTTATGCATCATTCAGAGGCTCCACTGATGAGATTTCCCATGAAAATTGTGGCTCCATTGGAGAACATTGAACTCATTTGCACCAATCAGGATTGTCCAGGATTTTCCAGATGAAGATTTCAATGAACATTGAACAGATCTGGCAATTGTGTGGTCCTGGGGCCCCTGGTGAGTGCTCCCAAGCTGCCTTCTAGCCCCTCCCATATTTCCTTGTGGCCTACTTTTCCCACAGCCAGTAAGGTGGGCTTTGTGTCTTAGGGTGCAGCCCCCATGTAATAGCAATACAGGAGCCTAGACCCTGTGCAAAACTCCTCCTGATGTTCCTCTATCAGGGCTCGTGTGCTGTGATCTCTGAAGAGTGATCCACAGTCGGATTGATTTTCAGAGAGCATTTGACAGGCTGTCAGGGGGAGTTGTATTGTCTTTTCACTGCCTACATTAACCCCTTGAACGCTGCACTAGCACACCACAACTGTGTGCACTGCACATGGTTGTGGGGTGCTTGCAGAGCGGCCCCATTCACATGAATGGATTGTGGTCCGTGGGCACTAAACCCAACGAAAGCCACAGAGGGTATCATTTCTGTTGCAGCTAGCAAAGCATCATGGCTGTGGCATATGTACAACCCCACCCGCTGCCTCTGCAGCTAAAGGGGGGGCTGTTGAGGGCGTGGCTTCTCTTGCAGGGTTCCACCAGATTTCTGAATGGACTGGGGCTCTACTGCAAAGTCAGAATGAAGAACAGAAGTGATTAGATCTGCTCCCTGTATGTATCGGTGGGGTTGATTTACTAAAGGCAAACAGACTGGGCACTTTGCAAGAGCAGTTGCTCCAGAGCTTAGTAAATGAGGTAAAGATTCACTTTTCAAACAATACCCAATCAAGTTCAAGGAAACTAAAAACCTTGCATTTTTGCTTGAACCTGATTGGATGATGGAAGTCAGCAGAGCTTCAACTCATTTACTAAGCTCTGGAGCAACTGCACTTGCAAAGTGCACAGTCTGTTTGCCTTTAGTAAATCAACAACCCCACAGTGTCCAGTAGTCGTTGTTCAAAGTGGTAATAAACCCCAAACCAAAAATGTAATATATTGCAGCTCACCAGTCATTAGATGAGGTGGCTGTATTAGTTTTCTTTTTAGGCTCCCCCCCTCTGTTTTCACCTGGTGATCTCGCCAGTAACACACCTCCTGTATTAGAGTGCCCCCACTCTGGATGAAGGAGCACAGGGGGCACATTTGGACAGCAGCATTGTCAGTCTGGGAGAGCGTTAGATGTACTAGCAGATTTAGATACACTAAAAATTGAAGCCAAACTCCAGCTAATACTGTATAAGAAGTTAAAGCAACAGTTTTGTTCCTTTTGGGATATTGGTTTTACATGGGCAGCACAGGGGCTAAATGGTTAGCACTTCCACCTGGCAGTACTAGGGTTGTTTGTTCGAATCCCAACCATGGCACCACCTTCCTGGAGTTTGCATGTTCTCTCTGTGCCTGCGTGATTTCCTCCAGGCACTCCGGTTTCCTACCACACTCCAAAGACATGCTGGTAGGTGAATCAGCTCCTGTCTAATTTGGCCCTAGTATGTGTATATATGAATGTGAGTTAGGGACCTTAGACTGTACGCCCCTTGAGGGTTAGGGACAGATGTGAATGTGCAATATATATGTAAAGTGCTGCGTAAATTGATGGCGCTATAGAAGTACCTGAAATAAACATAATAAACATAACTAAATAAAAGCTGATCATTGTAAGCTCCCCTGTCAGTGATAAATGGTTTGTCTCAACCCTGTAACTGCAAGAGAGCTTGTTCTTTTGAAAAGCAACAGACTTGCTGGCTAGATCACCAGATGAAAATAGAAGAAAGAAAGCCTAAACAATTAAACTAATGCAGCCATCACATTTAAGAATTGGTAAGCTGCAATATAATATCAGTTTGCTTTTGGGTTTAATACGGCTTTAATTGTCAGTTATGCAGACTGTCTCTTCCCTGTTTGGTACCTTTGACCTTTTTCTGTGTCTGTAGGAATTGCAACACAGATTCCCAAAAGGTTGCCATGTGTTTAGTGTAATAACTCTTTCTGTTACATAGTGGGATGGGCTTATATGTGTCTCATAAAATGTAATGGTGACAGTAACTGCTCAGGCTGTAACATTAATGGGAGAATGTAGCATTCTGAATGACACCTCTTCAAAAAGAGCTTTTTTATTTCATAGCACAAATGTTGGATGATCTGCTTTCTTGTAGGAGGTAGAAATCTATATAAAAATATATTTCATTTTAAACATAACATAGATATAAATAGTAACAAGTTATACTTTTACAGAAACATTCATTCCTAGTATTCTAAATAAATATGGTGGATGATGTCTCCACCTAGCGATAGACATTAAAACTGCAACTCGATAAGATTAACGGCGCATAATAAAATCTAATATATAACACAAGCCTCTAAACCAGGGGCATTGAATTCAAATTCATGGAGGTCCGGTCACTAAAATTTTCTTCTGGCCGAGGTCTGAGTAGGGTGTGCCCACCAGTGTGCCCCCTTACATTAGGTGTCGCCACCGGAGTGCAACTTTGCATCATATATTCCCATCACAGCAAGTGTGCCCATCAGAGTGCTTCTTTACATCAGGTATCCCCATCAGAGTGCCCCTTTACATCAGGTATCCCCATCAGAGTGCCTCTTTACATCAGGTATCCCCATCAGAGTGCTCCTTTACATCAGGTATCCCCATCAGAGTGCCCCTTTACATCAGGTATTCCCATCAGAGTGCTCCTTTACATCAGGTATCCCCATCAGAGTGCTCCTTTACATCAGGTATCCCCATCAGAGTGCCCCTTTACATCAGGTATCCCCATCAGAGTGCTCCTTTACATCAGGTATCCCCATCAGAGTGCTCCTTTACATCAGGTATCCCCATCAGAGTGCCCCTTTACATCAGGTATCCCCATCAGAGTGCTCCTTTACATCAGGTATCCCCATCAGAGTGCCCCTTTACATCAGGTATCCCCATCAGAGTGCCCCTTTACATCAGGTATCCCCATCAGAGTGCTCCTTTACATCAGGTATCCCCATCAGAGTGCCTCTTTACATCAGGTATCCCCATCAGAGTGCCCCTTTACATCAGGTATCCCCATCAGAGTGCCCCTTTACATCAGGTATCCCCATCAGAGTGCTCCTTTACATCAGGTATCCCCATCAGAGTGCTTCTTTACATCAGGTATCCCCATCAGAGTGCTCCTTTACATCAGGTATCCCCATCAGAGTGCCTCTTTACATCAGGTATCCCCATCAGAGTGCCCCTTTACATCAGGTATCCCCATCAGAGTGCTCCTTTACATCAGGTATCCCCATCAGAGTGCCCCTTTACATCAGTTGTCTCCATCAAAGTGCCCCTTTACATCAATTGTCTCCATTAGAGTGCCCCTTTACATCAATTGTCTCCATCAGATTGTCAACTTACATCAGGTATCCCCATCAGAGTGCCCCTTTACATCAGGTATCCCCATCACATTGTCACCTTACCAGGGGTGGACCATTTGGAAACTCGGGCACTGCCCGAGGGCCCGGGGTCAGTAGGGGGCCCCATGAGATGCCCCTGGTACCTTTTTCATAGGCTTTTTTGAGTTTGGGCGAGGACACAGGGGCCCCATGATCCCCTATTGCCCGGGGGCCCCATGAGTTGTCAGTCCGCCCCTACACCTTACATCAGGTATTGCCGTCAGAGTGCCCCTTTACATCAGGTATCCCTATCAGAGTGACCCTTTACATCAGGTATTCCCATCAGAGTGCCCCTTTACATCAGATATTCCCATCAGAGTGCCCCTTTACATCAGGTATTCCCATCAGAGTGCCCCTTTACATCAGGTATCCCCATCAGAGTGCCCTTTTACATAAGGTATCCCCATTACATTGTCACCTTACATCAGGTATTCCCGTCAGAATGTCCCTTTACATCAGGTATTCCCGTCAGAATGCCCCTTTACATCAGGTATTCCCATCAGAGTGCCCCTTTACATCAGGTATTCCCATCAGAGAGCCCCTTTACATCAGGTATCCCCATCAGAGTGACCCTTTACATCAGGTATCCCCATCAGAGTGACCCTTTACATCAGGTATTCCCATCAGAATGCCCCTTTACATCAGGTATCCCCATCAGAATGACCCTTTACATCAGGTATCCCAATCACATTGTCACGTTACATCAGGTATTCCCGTCAGAGTGCCCCCTTACACTCAAAGTACCCTTTTCCATCATATTTCCCCATCAGAGTGCCCCTTTCCATCATATTCATTCCCCATCTCCATCACTTGTGCCCATCAGAGTGCCCCTTTCCACAGTATGTGCCCATTTGTGCTCCCTTAACATAAAATGTGCCCATCAGAGTGCCCCTTTATATAAATGTGCCCATCACATTGCCCCTTAACATAAAATAAGGGGCATGGTGATGGGCACATTTTGTATTAAGGGGCACTCTGATGGGCACATACTATGTGAGAAGACCCTTGTCCTCATCAACATGGAGAAAAGGTCCCCTTTCCTAGGAAGGCTCCCCCTCTGGCAAGATACTCCCCCACATATTCAAGGGCATTTGGCCTGGTATGAATTACGGGGGGGGGGGGGGGGCAAACTAACCTTCCCCCCCTTTCCTGGTCTGCATGGTAAAATACGTTTTTATTACAAAATATATGAAAAATATTTTTAAAAATACATTTCAAATATACTGTATGGCTTTAAAAATACAAATCTACATTTTGGAATGCATTTACAAATATATGTAAAAATATATGTTAAAATTACTTTTTTATATGTTAAAAAAAATCTAAGGAACATATTTTAAAAAATATATGTTTTGAAAATATATATATATATATTTATATATATTTTTAAAATTTTGTAATAAATAAATAAATAAATAAAAATGTATATATATATATATATATATATATATATATATATATACACACACAGTATATATTTATTTATTTATTTATTTATTTATTTTTTAAATTTATTGAAATATATTGAATATGGCCAAAATTGTAGTATTTCAAATAAACAGTATGACAATATATTTGGGAATAATTTGGGGGGGGGGAGCACCCATGCCATTTTTTTTCTTTTAACTATTCCCAGCTAGAGTTACACTTTAGGTAAGAAAACTGTGGGCACATTGGTCAATGAAGTGACACCAGAACTACACTACAGTAATTGTGCTGCGCGCCGACACAAGGCACACATGTGAATGAACCCCTTTTTATGTTTATAAAGCGCTCTGAAAGCCAATCAAAGCACTTATCACTAAATAAAATGGATACCTTACAGTCCTGTTTACACGTTGTGTTTGCTTTGCTTCACTTCATGTCCCAAGTTCACTTTCTTGGCTTCAAAGCATCTCCAAAGCCTCCATAGAAGTCTATGAGAACGCTCACTTACAGCACCTGCAGCTTTTGAGAGGCTTTTATTCAGCGTTAGCTTCGCTTTGTATTGGAGGTATTGCAGGTATGAGATATCCCAGGATGCACTGGGAAGTCAACAAGCAAACCAGAAAGATGTCATTGGCAGTCACTTGCGGTTCATGTGTATATATTTTGGAAGTGTCTGATGCAGACATCACATCTGGTGTGCTGCATGGCGTAGCAGGAAGGTGAACAAGGTCTGGACAGGAGCGGAACTACAACATGGGAATGTTATAGCGGAAGGTGAGTGGAGACCAGAGAGAGAGGACTGAATGGCAGAGAATCAGCAGAGCTGAGGGACTGGAGTTGGAGAAACTAGCACATGTCACATGTGGTATGCAGCATGGGAGCAATTCAGCAGGAGTTGAACGGGAACCAGAGAGGAGGGAGGATCAGCAAACCAGAGGATCTGCAGATCTGGGGGTTACTACTGAGCAGGGGATCAGCAGAGTTGGGTGTTACCAATGAGTGCAGAATCAGCAGACCTGAGGTTACTACTGAGCGGGATCAGCACAGCTGGGGTTTACTACTGAGCAGGTAATCATCAGAGCTGGAGGTTACCAGTGAGTGGGGGATCAGCAGACCTGAGCTGACTACTGAGCGGGGGATCAGCGGGGCTGGGGTTACTACTGAGCGGGGTCAGCAGAGCTGGGGTTTACTACTGAGCAGGGAATCATCAGAGCTGGAGGTTACCAGCGAGTGGGGATCAGCAGACCTGAGCTTACTACTGAGCAGGGGATCAGCAGGGCTGAGGCTACTACTGAGTGGGGGATCAGCAGAGCTGGGGTTTACTACTGAGCAGGGAATCATCAGAGCTGGAGGTTACCAGTGAGTGCGGATCAGCAGACCTGAGGTTACTAATGAGCAGGAGATCAGCAGGGCTGGGGCTACTACTGAGTGTGGGAGCAGCAGAGCTGGGGTTTACTACTGAGCAGGGGATCATAAGAGTTGGGGGTTACCAGTGAGTGGGGGATCAGCAGACCTGAGCTTACTACTGAGCGGGGGTTAAGCAGAGCTGGAGGTTACTGCTGAGTGGAGGATCAGCAAAGCTGGGGGTTACTACTGAGTGGGCAATCAGTAAAGCTGGGGATCTACTGAATGAGGGTACCAATGAGCTGGGGATCTGCTGAACAGGTGTACTAATGAGCTGCAGATCTGCTGAGTGAGGGTATTACTGAGCTGGAGTTCTACTGAGCCTCTTCAAAACAAATCAAGCTTTGTTAAAGCTTAAAAAAAACGTATCACAGAAGCATAAAAAAAACATGTTGAAGCATTAGGTGCATTAACCACTTGCCTACCAGGCACTTATACCCCCTTATTTACCAGGCCAATTTTCAGCTTTCAGCACTGCCGCACTTTGATTGACAATTGCGCGGTCATGCAACATTGTACCCATATGAAATTTTGATCATTTTTTTCTCACAAATAGAGCTTTCTTTTGATGGTATTTAATCGCCACTGGGCGCTTTACTTTTTGCGCTATAAATAAAAAAAGTGCAAACAATTTGAAAAAAAAAAAGGTTTCTTTGTTTCTATTATAAAATTTTTCAAACAGGTATTTTTTCTCCTTCACTGATGTGCGTTGATGAGGCAGCACTGATGGGCACTGATAGGCGGCACTGATGGGCACTGATAGGCAGCACTAAAGGGCACTGATAGGCAGTACTAATGAGGTGGCACGGATAGGCGGCACTGATAGACAGCACTAATGAGGTGTCACGGATAGGCGGCACTAATATGCAGCACTGATAGGCGGCACTGATAGGTGACACTGATGATGGGTACTGATAGATGGCACTGACTGGCATCACTGCTGGGCACTGACTGGCGGCACTGACTGGCACAACCCCTGGGCACTGACTGGTGGCACTGACTGGCAGCACTGGTGGGTGGCACTGGTGGGCAGCACTGGTGGGTGGGCACAGGTGGGTGGCACTGGTGGGCACAGGTGGGTGGGCACAGGTAGGTGGCACTGCTGGGCACAGGTAGGTGGCACTTCTGGGCACAGGTGTGTGACACTGCAGAGTGGCACAGGTGGGTGCACTGCTGGGCACAGGTGGGTGCACTGCTGGGCACAGGTGGGTGATCTGCTGGGCACAGGTGGGCGGAGCTAGTGGGCGCACTGCTGGGCACAGGTGGGCGGAACTTGTGGGTGGCACTGCTGGGCACCGATCATCAGGGCACTCTGACAACTGCCGGTTCTCGGCAGTACTTTCCTCACGATCTGACAGCGTGAGGAAAGTGCAGCCGAGAACCGGCACTTGCATTTCCCTCTGATCAGCGTGTCATTGGACACCGCTGATCACGTGGTAAAAGGCCGCTGTGATTGGCCTTTTACCACATCACGTGATCAGCTGTGTCCGTAGGAGGCGCGCAGGAGAGCGCGTTCTGGGAGGACGTCATATGACGTCCACTCAGAACTGGCCGGCCGCAGTGAAGCCGTCATTCGGCTATCTGCGGTCGGCAGGTAGTTAATGTGTGTTAAAGTCAAAACATGTGTAAAAGAGCCATCAATATGTCTGAATCTTATATGAAAATGTGTAAATTTTGGGTAAACGTTGTCTGAATGTTTGGTGAAAACCTTGAAAAAAAAGACAGAGTGCGGGACAGGTTTACTGTAATGCAAAACTCCACCTTTGGGAAAAACTTATGGGTATATTTATCCTTATTTTCACGCAAGAGTAAGGCAATTTTCACCCAAAAACGTACCATTTTTTTCTAATCTAATCTTGTGTGAAAAATGTGTAAACCTCAGGTAATAATAATAATAATAATGTGTGTTCAATAAAAATATATATATAACACAGCTGTATATATAATCAAAAAGCTATTTGATTATTTTCATCTAATTTCCATGTATTTTGGTGTGCTGAAAACAAATAAAATATTGAAAAAACTCCTAGACTTTATGATTTGCCACAAAATGCAAAATTGTCTTCAAATTTATCAAATTTTTTTAATTTTTGGTATTTTTTTATATTATGGGTTTTTAACCAAATTTAAAGTCCAAATTACTATTAATTCACATAAGTGCATTTAAGATATAAAATGCCAAAAAAACCTTAAAGGGGTTTTCCGAGTTATGTAAAAAAAAATATAGCACTGTAAATCTTATGTTCAGCAATATATACATAAGCTAAGCAAGTTTTAGGGAAAAAAATTCTATTTCCTCACTTCCCTAGTTCTCTTCTGACCCTTTATTGTTATTTGCAGGTAAACAATCTCTGCCCCTCCCCCCCTGCAAAGGAGGTGAATACAAGTGCTGCTCTGAGTGACATGTCGGACTACTGGGATACTCAGCAGCATGCTGTATGTGTAAGCTTCAGCCCTGAGTCTGTGCTTCTAATGGTAGAGGGGGTTAATCTTTCCTGAAGAATCCAGTTGGAGGGAGACACAGGGCAGATAGCAGCAGCTCTGGTCAGTGCAGGGGGGCGTGGCCAGCACTATGACATCTCCTGTACAGACACAGAGCTGCTCTCTCCTGCAGTCCACACTTGTGCACCAATCATCATCAGGTTCCTGGTTCTAGGCTGTTCACACTTTTTCATTGCAGTTTGTGTTAGCTCGTCATTCTTCAACCGTTATGTTATGGCTCCGCGTAAGTGTATTAATTCGCCAGACAGTTTCTGTTTCATCTGTGGTGAATATACAGTGTTGAAGCAACAGCAGAATATTACAGACTTTGTGAAAAAAGTATACTTTGCATACTTTGGACTTAAAATTGGAGATCATGATAAAGTTTGGGCACCTCATAAAGTGTGCAAACGGTGTGTTGAGGACCTCCGAAACTGGTTCAAGGGTAAGAAAAAATCTTTCCGTTATGGGATTCCTATGGTATGGCGAGAGCAAAAGAACCATAGTGACGACTGTTACTTTTGTTCATGCGATGTGAAAGGGTTTAATTCCAAATGGAAGAATTCCATTTCATACCTCAATCTTCACTCAGCAATTCGTCCCATCCCCCATGGCACAGATATACCAGTACCCAAGCCCCCTGCTACCTTGGAAGAGATACCTAGCTCTGATGAAGGTGAAGTCATACCTGAACCAGATGACGAATCAAGTTCTGACTTTGAAGATGATACAAGACCAAAATTGTTTTCTCAGGAGGAGATGAATGATTTGATAAGAGACTTGAATCTTCCCAAAGATGCCAAGTTACTCGGATCAAGACTGAAAAGCAGGAATTTATTGTTGCCAGGAGTGTCATCTTCATGGTTCAGACATCGTGAAAAGGAGTTCGTTCCTTACTTCGCCCAGGAAGACAAGTTGGTTTATTGCATCGATGTTGAAGGTCTGATGGGTCAATTTAAAATCCAATATGATTCAGAGCAATCGCGTCTTTTTATAGATTCTTCACAAAGAAGTCTCAAAGCAGTTTTACTCCACAACGGTGGTTTTTACGCTTCCATACCTGTAGGTCATTCCGTACACTTGAAGGAAACCTACGAGAACTTGGAATTGGTTCTTCGTAAACTTAAATATGAAGACCATGGTTGGCAAGTGTGTGGGGACTTGAAGGTCTTGTGCATGCTGCTCGGGCAAAAAGCTGGGTATACCAAATACCCTTGTTTTCTGTGTCTATGGGACAGTCGAGACCGACAAAATCACTGGACCAAGAAGAGTTGGCAGCCGAGGGTGCTAACAGTCGGTGAAAAAAATGTCCTCCGAGAAACTTTGGTACCTTCCCATAAAGTTCTTCCACCACCTCTCCACATAAAATTGGGATTGATGAAGCAATTCGTGAAATCACTTCCAAGAAATCGAGAATGCTTCAAATACTTGGTCACCAAGTTTCCAGGCCTGTCGGAGGCAAAATTGAAGGAAGGTGTGTTCGTCGGACCAGACATTAGAAGGCTTATATTTGATCAAGAGTTTGTCAATACCATGACGGATCCTCAAAAAGAAGGGTGGATTGCATTTAACCATTAGCCGCCCGGCCAATGGCCGTTTGGCGGCTTCAGAAGTGCTTCGGCATTCCGGGTGCACGCCATTTGGCATGCACCCGCACATGCGCAGTTTGCGACCCTGCAGAGCCGTGCAGCGGGGCGATCTGTCACCGGCCCTGTACCTCGGACACGGCCGATGACAGATCTGAGTACCGGCCCCCGTTGCTGGTACCATGTGACCTGCTGTGACCAATCACAGCAGGTCACATGACAGTTGTAAACAATGGATGGCTTCATTCATGCCATCCATTGTATACTACTGCCTAGCTTTGAATGGTCACAGCTAATCACATGCACATGTCATGTGATTAGCTGTGACCAAATCACAGCTAAGCACAAAAAAAAAAAAAAAACCTGAATGAATCGATTTCATTCAGGTAAATGCTTGCTTATAGCAAAGTAATTCTTTGCTATAAGCAAATTATGTAAAAAAAAAAAAAAAAATACTAATCACTTCCCCAAAGTAGTACAATGTTACTATGGTAACATTGTACTACTTTGGTCATAGTAGTATAAAAAAAAGTAATAAAAAATTTAAAATAATAAAAAAAAATAAAAAAATATATATATATATATTTTTTTTTCATACTGTCACCAGTCAGTGTCCCTGTTCACCGCCATGCCAGTTATATGATGATGTTGTACTGCACTGGTGACAGTATGTAAAAAAAAAAATAGTGAAAATAATTTTTTTAATTTTCCGAAAAATTATGACAAAAAAAATACAACTTCAAAAAACTCGCCATTCCTCTTATGAAGTACGTTGGACTGTCTACTCTGCAAAAAGGGGCCATTTGGGGGATATCTGTACTGTTCTGACATTCTTGGACCTCAAGAAATTAGATTGGCTGTCAGTACTTCAGGATTAATCATTTTCAGATCTATACCATAGTTTGTGAACTCTATAACGTTCCTACAGACTAAATAATACATCCTAATTTGGGTTATTTTCACCAAAGACATGTAGCAGAATACATCTCGGCCTAAATTTATGAAGAACAATTATTTATTTGTAAACTGTTATAACAGAAACAAAGAAAAATGTGTTTTTTTTCAAAATTTTTGGTCTTTTTTTGTTAATTTAGCAAAAAATAAAAACTCCAGCGGTGATTAAATACCAGCAAAAGAAAGCTCTAGTTGTGTGAAGAAAATGATAAAATTTTAGTTTGGGTACAAAGTTGTATGACCGCGCAATTGTCATTCAAAGTGTGAGAGCGCTGAAACGTGAAAAATGGCCTGGGCAGGAAGGTGTAAAATTGCCCGGTATTGAAACGGTTAAAGAAGTTGTACAGAAATTTTTAGGCAATAACAAAGATCCTCACTACAAAAAGATCGTCGGACGAATGCTGAAAGCATTTCAAGCTTTAGGTTGCCTGATGAGTTTGAAAGTGTATTTCCTCCAGTCCCACCTTGACTACTTTCCTGAAAATTTGGGAGCTGTGAGTGAGGAACAAGGTGAACGATTCCTCCAAGACATTAAAGAGATGGAAAGGAGATACCAGGGAAAATGGAGCATTACAATGATGGCAGACTACTGTTGGATGCTTCAGAGAGACATTCCAGATGCTACTCACAAGCGTAAATGCACCAAGAGGAGCCTCACAGGGAAGAAGAATCGAGTTTAGTGTGTGTAGGTGAGCTCATTTCAGTTCAAAAAAGGATTTTCATGAAAAAATTGTACTAAAACTATTTCCATTTATTTTGAGGTATTGCCTTAATTAACATACAGTTGCAAGAAAAAGTATGTGAACCCCTTGGGATTACGTGGAGTTTTGCATGAATTGGGCATAAAATGTGCTCTGAACGTCATCTAAGTCACAACAATAGAAGAACACAGTCTGCTGAACATAATACTACACAAACATTAGATGTTGCCATGGTTTAATTGCACATAATATGTAAACATTCACAGTGCAGGGAGGAAAAAGTATGTGAACCTTTGGACTTAATAACTGGTTGACCCTCCTTTGGCAGCAATAACCTCAACCAAACATTTCCTGTAGTTGCAGATCAGACCTGCACAACGATCTGGAGTAATTTTGGACCACTCCTCTTCACAAAACTGTTTCATTGTAGCAATATTCTTGGGATGTCTGGTGTGAATCGCTCTCTTAAGGTCATGCCACAGCATTTCAATGGGGTTGAGGTCAGGACTCTGACTGGGCCACTCCAGAAGGCGTATTCTGTGCTGTTGCAGCCATTGTTTTGTTGAATTACTTGTATGCTTTGGGTCATTGTCCTGTTGCATCACCCATCCTCTGCGGAGCTTCAGTTGGCGGACAGATGGTCGTACGTTTTCCTGCAAAATGTCTTGATAAACTCTGGAATTCATTTTCCCATCAATGACAACAATCCGTCCAGGCCCTGAGGCAGCAAAGCAGCCCCAAACCATGATGCTCCCTCCGCCATGTTTTACAGTGGGGATGAGGTTTTGATGTTGGTGTGCTGTGCCTTTTTTTCTCCACACATAGTGTTGTGTGTTCTTCCCAAACAACTCAATCTTGGTTTCATCTGTCCACAGTATATTTTGCCAGTAGTGCTGTGGAACATCCAGGTGCTCTTTTGCAAACTTCAAGCGTGCTGCAATATTCTTTTTGGACAGCAATGGCTTCCTCCGTGGTGTCCTCCCATGTACTCCATTCTTGTTTAATGTTTTCCTTATTGTAGATGTGTCAACAAAAATGTTAGCATGTGCCAGAGATTTCTGTAGGTCTTTAGCTGACACTCTGGGATTCTTCTTTACCTCATGCAGCATTCTGCACTGTGCTCTTGCAGTCATTTTTACAGGACGACCACGCCTAGGGAGAGTAGCAACAGTGCTAAACCTTCTCCATTTGTAGACAGTCTGTCTTACCGTGGACACATGAACATCAAGGCTTTTGGAGATACTTTTGTAACCCTTTCCAGCATCATGCAAGTCAACAATTCTTGATCGTAGGTCTTCTGAGAGCTCTTTTCTGCGAGGCATGGTTCACATCAGACAGTGCTTCTTGAAACCAGTAAACCCAAAACAGGTGTGTGTTTTTTAAGGGCAGGACAGCTGTCAGCAACACATCCAATATCATCACCCTGATTGGAGTCAAGGTTGGCTCACTCCTGGCTCCAATTAGCTCTGGGAGAAGTCATTAAGCTAGGGCCTCACATACTTTTTCCTCCCTGCACTGTGAATGTTTACATGTTATGTGCAATTAAACCATGGCAACATCTAATGTTTGTGTAGTATTATGTTCAGCAGACTGTGTTCTTCTATTGTTGTGACTTAGATGACGTTCAGAGCACATTTTATGCCCAATTCATGCAAAACTCCACGTAATCCCAAGGGGTTCACATACTTTTTCTTGCAACTGTAGTTACCTAAATTGTCAAGAAACGTGATGTCCTATGACAAAATAGAGGTCATTTTCGGATTCAGCACACCAAAAAACATAAAGATTATGTGGAATAACCAAAACAGCTCTTGAAAATTTTTTTTTGCAGACTTGTGTAATCTTGCACTTCTATGGATAACAATAACCCTCCCTCCTCAGTGTAAATGTGAAATTAAATATATCATAAATTAAATATAAAACTAATTAACACAGTGACCGGTGCAGCACTACAATATTAAGTGAAATCACAACATATATTGAAAATTAAATATAGAAAAGTCTGATCATCTCCATTAACCACTTGCCCTCCTGAGAAATTACCCCCCTTCCTAACCAGGCCATTTTTTGCGTTATGGCACTGCATCAATTTAACTGACAATTGCGACTTATAGCAGGACTGCGGCGGACATTCTGACAACTGGGGGGAACTGACTTGGTGTCACTGACATCCCCAGTGACACCAATACAGTGATCAGTGCTAAAAAAAAAGCATTGACACTGTACTAATGGCACTGGGCAGGAAGGGGTTAACATGAGGGGTGATCAAAAGGTTAACTGTGTGCTGGGTCTGTTTTACTAGGGGGTGGTGTCTGTGTGTTTCACTGTAAGCACACTGCTTTGGATGGCTGTGCTGTGCAGTGTGCCCAAGCTGACGGGGAGGAGAACTGTTAGTAAACAAAACAGTTCTCCTCCCCATCGGAGATCCTTGGTAATCACTGGGCGCCAGCAAGTAATCACTGGCTGGAAATGGCAGCGCGGATAGGGCACATGCGCCCCCTACCCAGAAATGCTAAATTATGTATATATACATGATTTTGTGCGCCCGTGTCGCCTTGTAGTAGTATTTCCTGGGAAGCAGTTAAAGTGCTTCCATCCTTCTGTAACCACTAAGTGCTTCAAAACATGAAAGGTGCAAAATATATATTAGATTTCAGCGTCGGATGATCCAATCACGTTCCCCTTGAAAAAGTCATGTGACGAGTGATAAAAAGTGTTGGGGAGGAGCTTTGGATGACGTCACGACGTATTATGGAGACAGCAAACATAACGGAATCAGTGGTGTATCCTGATCTGCATACGGTATAATCAGATTTTTTTTTTTTGTTTTTTTTTTTAAGTCCGCAAACGTGCAACTATAACGAAAAAACCCGTAAGTGTTCACAAAAAATGTGCAAGTGCAAAACACCACACGAAAAAGTGCACTTAGGGGTGTGTTTGTCCTACCCCCGGAAGGGTTGGACCGTTCACCCGATCCCCCGGGGCACGAAGCTCCTGACAGGGACAAGGTTCCCATTTGGTCCTCCTGGCCAAAAGGCCTGGTGGACCACCGTTCCTTATGCCCAGCCGAAGCCGGACATCCAGTACTAGGCGAGGGGGTTCTCCCGAAGAGAAAACCTAGGGATCAGGGGAGGAAGGAACCGTATGGCCACACATCCTCCCCCTAGACTTCAGGTAAGGCCCGAGGACCCACACCCTCCATCCGTGAAAAAAACACACACATAAGAACAGAAAAAGTGACAAAACGTGGGAGTGATTAAATAAATAAATAAAAAATAAAAAAGTGGTACCGTGCCTAATAGTGCACAGACCAGGCCCTGAGGCCTGTAGCAAAAATTGCCCCGGACTTAGCCAGAAGACCTGGTCCTTAGGGCGCTGTGCAAAAAGAGGTGAAAAACAGTGACCATGTGTCATCTTCACACCGTGGGGTCCCACACCCAAGTGTTACTAGTGACACCCCTGAGAGCGTCTTCCCCAGGGGGCACTGAGTTTGCGGACTTTTTGCGTCCCCAGCCCCTGGCCAGACCAAGGTAGATCCGTCCAAATCAGGAGGTACTGGGTCTTTCCAGTCTTCCCAGAGGAATTACTCCCAAGGCCCCAGAACGAATTATGGCGCTCCCTGGTTTCTGTCCCTCCGGTACTAGCCTTCCGGACCCCCATCATACCAGTGAGGGTACTATACAACAACCATCCCCGCAAAGCTAGAATGGTCGGGAGCACCCCCACTGGACACTGATAAGAACAGATACTACACTTGATCTTAGCCAAAAGGCCGAGAAGCGATATAATCAGATGACACACTTAAGCCCTATCACTGCTGAATCGTCACGGCACAGATTCCAGGATCGCGGAGCAATTTATATTAGAGGCTTGTTTTACTTGGTGCGGTTGGGCTCCTTATACATGTGACTGCGCATTTTGTATAATGTTTAGATATTAAAATGTTTTAAAGTTTACGTGGAGTCTTTTGTATGAGGTGATGTGATGGTGAGAGTCATATTCCAAACAAGGTGTGAGGTCTGAGGAAGTCAAGTGACCAGTGACGTAACGTGTGGGTGGAGCCTAGTGACATCACTTCCGGTATGGCGCAAACGAAGAAGTGTGGTGAGAGGAACCATTTTTGTCATTGGAATTACATGCCTTCACTGTATTGCACTTTGTGAGTGGAATTTAATAACTTAATAAAGGAAATGTTTTCATGGGGTTGCACTATGATTTGTCTTCTTTTCCCCTGAGCATTTATCATCCTGGTGGGAAGCTGAGATCCGGTCTCTTAAAGGGCCAGCAGCAAGGAAATAGCTACTAAGGGATAGTGATGGACAAGCAAAAGATTTTCCAATGTTTATAGTGCTTATGACCTATATGATGTATGGGGCAAGGAAGAAGGTGATTCACTGGTGATGGGGCGCACTTCTGTATATGTTGGATGAAGTGAACACTTTACAGCACTGTTGTGGAGCACGGTGTGTCTTGCTGTAATGTGAGCGCATATGTTTTGTGCACTCAACCATTTGCTTTCATTTAAACGGTGTTGCACTACGATATATGTTTTTGTTTTTTATATACACATTTTTGGAGTCGTTACTGAGTGAAGAAATTCTGGATTCGTCACCACATGAAAGGAGGTTTCGTAGGTCACACTTCAAGGTGAGCAGGGAGAGCACAAGCACGTCTTCTGGAGAGCGATTGTAAACACACTAATTTATACATTCTGTGAGTTGGACTTTTATTGGAGTGTGGATTTATCTTGCATGGGATTACTGGAGGGTTATTTTATTTCATTTACTGTATTTTCACTTCATAAAACGCACTTTCCCCCCCCAAAACAGAGTGGCAGCTTGCGGCTTCATAGCCGGTTGCCCACTGCTCATGCGTGAGTAGCGCTGCGCTTTGTGAATGGCCTCGTAGTCTTCTAGGACCTGTCATGCGTCCCACAAGACTACGGGGAGGGAAGGAGGACAACTCTGCAGAAGTGAGAGTGGGTACCTGTCAAATTTCGGTACTCGCTCTCCAAAGGTCTGCAGTCTCTGGTCATCTCCTGTACTATGTCCGCAGTCTCTGGTCATGTCCTGTAATATGTCCGCAGTCTCTGGTCATCTCCTGTACTGTGTCCGCAGTCTCTGGTCATCTCCTGTACTGTGTCTGCAGTCTCTGGTCATCTCCTATACTGTGTCCGCAGTCTCTGGTCATCTCCTGTACTGTGTCCGCAGTCTCTGGTCATCTCCTGTACTGTGTCCACAGTCTCTGGTCATCTCCTGTAATATGTCCGCAGTCTCTGGTCATCTCCTGTACTGTGTCTGCAGGCTCTGGTCATCTCCTGTACTGTGTCCGCAGGCTCTGGTCATCTCCTGTACTGTCCGCAGTCTCTGGTCATCTCCTGTACTATGTCCGCAGTCTCTGGTCATCTCCTGTACTACTGTATGTACGCAGTTTCTGGTCATCTCCTGTATTATGTCCGCAGTCTCTGGTCATCTCCTGTAATATGTCCGCAGTCTCTGGTCATCTCCTGTATTGTGTCCTCAGTCTCTGGTTATCTCCTGTACTATGTCCCCAGTCTCTGGTCATCTCCTGTACTATGTCCGCAGTCTCTGGTCATCTCCTATACTATGTCCACAGTCTCTGGTTATCTCCTGTAGTATGTCCCCAGTCTCTGGTCATCTCCTGTACTATGTCCGCAGTCTCTGGTCATCTCCTGTAGTATGTCCGCAGTCTCTGGTCATCTCCTGTAGTATGTCCGCAGTCTCTGGTCATCTCCTGTACTGTGTCCGCAGTCTCTGGTCATCTCCTGTACTGTGTCCGCAGCCTCTGGTCATCTCCTGTACTATGTCCTCAGTTTCTGGTTATCTCCTGTAGTATGTCCGCAGTCTCTGGTCATTTCCTGTATTATGTCTGCAGTCTCTGGTCATCTCCTGTACTGTGTCCGCAGTCTCTGGTCATCTCCTGCACTCTGTCCGCAGTCTCTGGTCATCTCCTGTACTGTGTCCGCAGTCTCTGGTCATCTCCTGCAGTATGTCCGCAGTCTCTGGTCATCTCCTGTAGTATGTCCGCAGTCTCTGGTCATCTCCTGTACTATGTCTGCACTCTCTGGTCATCTCCTGTACTATGTCTGCAGTTCATTGGTTCAGAATATTTTTTTCTTGTTCTCTCCTCTAAAACCTAGGTGCGTCTTATGGAGCGAAAAATACAGTATACAGTTGTGTTCAAAATAATAGCAGTGTGTTGAGAAAAGTGAATAAAGCTCAAAATCCTTCTAATAGCTTTTATTTCCATCCACACAAATGCATTGGGAACACCACACATTCTATTCCAAATCAAAACATGAAGAAAAATATATCAATTTTGTGTTGTTCCTCTAAAAAAATTGAAGAAAAGTGAATATTAGACGGTTCAAAAAAATAGCAGTGTTTGTATTCTTCTTTACAAACTCAAACATTCACTATATAAACTGAAAAATGTTTGAAGATTTTGCTTTCCTTTGAATCACTTCATGAATATTTGATTGTAGTCGCACTGTTTCTGAGAACTGCTGTACATCTGTGTTGCATGGAGTCACCCAACTTCTGGCCCCTGTGATCAGGTATTCCAGCCCAGGATGATTGGACTACATTCCACAGTTCTTCTCTATTTCTTGGTTTTGCCTCAAATTTTATATACATGGCCTCAAGTTGTTCTATTCTGTCATTCATACAGGAGCAAATGCCTAACACCCTCTTGAACTGTGATATGGGCAGGCTATCATGGAGATGCTTGGGATGTGCACTCTGGTAATGTAGTAGAGCGTTCCTGTCTGTTGCTTTTGAGAACACAGATGTCTGGAGTGTACCCTGGTTATTAGTGGTCCTCACATTAAGATATGTAATACTGTCGGTGGATATTTCAGGGATGACAATGATACCAGGAAAGATGCTGTTAAGCTGATCGACAAACTCATAAAAAAAATAGATGTTTCCCCTTCCCAAATAAGGAAGATATCGTCAATATATCTTAGCCAGCATTTGACATGATAAGTGAACAAAGGCATGGGATAAATGTTGTGCTCCTTCATATACCCAACAAACAAATTTGCAAAGGAAGGGGCAGCAGAACTGCCCATGGCAGTGCTGCGTATTTAGGCATAGACGGTCCCGTCAAATGCAAAGAAGCTGCTTTCAAGTATAAAACGTAAACAATCAATAAGATATTCACACTGGAGATTCTGGGCCTTCGACCTGGACCAAAAATGTTTAACCACCACCAAACCTGCTTCATTAGGTATGCTTGTATACAACAACAAAATGTTTATTGTTGCTAGTTTCCAATTTACATCTAATGCCGAGAATCCCCTGAGTTTATAACAAAAATCCCCTGTGTTCTGAACCAACGGTTAAAGATGAAAGCCCAGTAGCAGAGCCAAAGGTTGAGTGATTGATCCTGTACCAGAAACAATTGGCCTAAATTTTAAAGGGTTTTAAAGTCCTTATGAATTTTAGGTAACCCATATATCACAGGTAGTTTTGGGTGGTCGTCCATCATGAATTTAGCTGTCTCATTAGAGATCCAGCCATTGGCTTGGCTGATGGTGATGTGCGAATTTAGTGTTCATAATGCCTTGTGTAGGATCCACAGTAAGTTGTAGGTAACTAGTGGTATCAGCTAACATTGATAACATGCCCATCCCACTCTGAATGGTGGATGGTTTTTTTAAATAGTTCTCCAATTTCTGTCACAGTTTGTCACATGCCTGATGAAGGGGTCCTGCGAGACTTCAAAATGTTGCCTTGCTGTAACTATGTGATCCTTCATTAAACCTTTTGGACCCATATTGGTGATCCTTGGTGTGCTGGTGACATTCTCCCTTGTTGATTCTATTCGGTTCCAGCCAACGGTCGCTGCAGCACCCACTTATACACACAGCCATTTGCAACGCAGGAACGTGTGCGTTTGGATCTTACACTTGCATCCCTGAGCAAGAGATCCCAGAAGCTTGCAATTAAGCAGTCCAGATGAGGACTAATTGGGTATTGCACCTGACTGCTCTCTCCCCTTATCTGGTTCTGGGGGTGTACTCACACTGTTCTCATCTGCTAGCATGGTGGGTTGATGCTGCCTTCAGGCCATACACTGGGCTGGCTCCTTCCTTGCTAACAGGCTGTCCTCCCAAGGAGATGTTGATGCAGTACAGAACTTCCAGTCCAGCAGCCAGCCTGTAGGTAGGCTCCCCTCCCTGGGGCCCCCTCCCAGGCTCCACACCCTAGCCTTTTCTCACTCCATCTTTCACACGACTCCCCTTGATCCCCTGGCTCTGTCAAATTTGAGGATTGCCCTGGTCACCATGCCCAGCCTCCTGCTAGAGGATTGGCCAAAGTCCCTCAAACATGCAGATCTGGGCCTCCTCCCCTCCTTCACCTCTGGAAAGGTGGGAGTGCTCCAGATGCCCTGACTTGTAGAACCTCCCAGCGTGCCCTGAGGTGAACTCCTGTCCCACTCCCAGGCTGCTTCTTTAGCCTCTATCTAACATAAAAATTCTAACTAACCTGGAGGGTGTTACATTATTATTATTATTATACAGGATTTACATAGCGCCAACCAGGGGCGGACTGACAACTCATGGGGCTCCCGGGCAATAGGGGATCATGGGGCCCCTGTGTCCTTGCCCAAACTCAAAAAAGCCTATGAAAAAGGTACCAGGGGCATCTCATGGGGCCCCCTACTGACCCTGGGCCCTCGGGCAGTTCCCGAGTTTCCAAATGGTCAGTCCACCCCTGGCGCCAACAGTTTGCTCAGCGCCTTACAATATAACGGGAGACAATACAGCAACAATACAGTTCAATACAGACATACATAAACAATGACATTATTTATGTAGTAATTGATCCAGCTGTACCTTGGGTGAAATCATTGATCAATATCAATCAGAAGATCAATCAGAATCTCAGTTAAAAAAAACAAATTGAAGCATAACCTGATGTAACTTTCCTTTTATAACTTTTCCAACTGTTTTACTGCTGTTCCAGGTCATATTTCCTGATGGCTAAACAGCAGCTTTCAAAAGAGACTTTCTCAAGGAGTTGTAACCTTTGACAAAGCAGGCATGACCAGAGGACACCGCAAAGGAGAAAAAGTGTTAAGAAAAAAAAAAATCTAAATAAATATAACTGAGAAATTGAAGAACCCAGCAAATATGTAATAGGTAGTAAATGTTACAAAGGTGAACTTATGCGTTAGCCTAAACTGTGCCACAAAATACCTGCACGTACACAAACTCCTTTGAAATGAATAGGCTTACTTGCCGAATTTATGCTGAGAAATATGTGTTAACTGGAGGTGAAAAGTGCAAGACATCGATTTTAAAAACCCCAGCTCGGGTTTCCGCTCTCTCCTAGCCAAGATTCATGAAAAGTTTACCTAAGCTTTTAAGAAGAAAGTAAAAGGAGAACGGCTCTCCAATGTTTCCTGGCCAACAGGTTAATGTAGACTATATACAATGTTCTGTTTGCAGAAGTAACTTGTTGGAGAGAAGTCACGCGGGGAACCCCAATGGCAGCCATACAGTGGTGGTAATAATATTAGCCAACTCCTTTGTTAGAGTAAGATTAAGATCGAATTGCAAGATTATTGCAAGAAAGTCTTATTTTGTTGGTGATGGTAAAATCTGTCAGATCAGAGGAATTAAGTGTGATTATATGTTAGGTCCTGATCAGACAGGTTTAATATACTCTACTATTTAACCTCTTGCCGTCAGCCTGCTGTTGATAAACGGCAGGGCGGTGGCACTCCAGGGGAAGGTTGCCGTTCATAAACGGGCCCGCCTTTTCTAGCTGTGCGCGCTCAGCACTGCGATCCGGTGCCTGCTGTGTCCTCCGGACACAGTGAAACACCGATCGTCGGACGGGACCTCTGTACGAGGTCCCGATCATGTGATCACTGATTGGCGAATCAGTGATCACATGCAAAGTAGTAAGCAAGATGTCACTTGTGACATTATTGCTTACTACGTGTGAAATCTGTGAATGATCACAGAGGTCACATGGTACAAGGCTATTCACAACAGCCTTGTATCATGTGACAAGCTGTGACCAATCACAGCTCACTCAGTACTTCTCAATGGCTGCAAGAATGCAGACAAAGAGAAATGATTGATTTTACATCCTATATGGGTGTAAACGCAATCAGTGTAAAAAAAAAAAAAAAATCATCACCCCCCACAAGTAGTACAGTGTCACCATGGTGACACTGTACTGCTAGGGTGACAGTATGTAAAAAAAAAAAAAAATAATAATATAAAAAAAATAAAATAAAAATGTAAAACAAAATGTTTAAAAAGTATAATTTTTGGTTATAAACTAATTTGGATTTTTTTTTTTTTACTAAAAAAATAACGGAATAAATTTTGGCCAAGATTTATGATGAAATATTATTTACTTGCAAAATTTTATAAAACAAAAAAACACTTTTTTTCAAAATTTTTGGACTTTTTCATTTACATAGTAAAAAAAATAAAAATCCCAGCGGTGAATAAATACCACCAAAATAAAGCTTTATCTGTCTCAAAAAAATGGTAAAAAATTCATATGGGTACAGTATTGCATGACCGCGCAATTGTCATTCAAAGTGTGATAGCTCTGAAAGCTGAAAATTGCCCTGGACAGGAAGGGGGTAAAAGTGTCCGGACAGGAAGTGGTTAAGAGATTTTTTTACATACTTTTTTTATTTATTGACTTAAAAAAATGTTATTCCTATTTCGGTAGCTAAATTTTTTTGCCATTATTTCAATTTAATTTAAATAATTTTACTCAAATAACCACTTCCTGTCCGGACACTTTTACCCCCTTCCTGTCCAGGCCAATTTTCAGCTTTCAGTGCTATCACACTTTGAATGACAATTGTAACACTGTACCCATATTAATTTTTTAGCATTTTTTTGAGACAGATAAAACTTTATTTTGGTGGTATTTATTCACCACTGGGATTTTTATTTTTTTGCTATATAAATGAAAAAGTCCAAACATTTTGAAAAAAAAAAATGTTTTTCTTATAAAATTTGGCATATAAATAATCTTTCTTCATAAATCTTGGCCAAAATGTTCATCTATCTTTTTAGTAAAAACAAAATAATCAAATTAGTTTATAACCAAAAATTATAATTTTTAAAAACCTTTTTTACATTTTAATTTAATTTTTTATATTATTATTTATGTTTTTTTGTTTAACATACCATCACCCTAGCAGTACAGTGTCACCATAGTGACACTGTACTACTTGTGGAGGGTGATGAAAATTTTATTTTCTTTTTTTAGACTGCTTTTACACCCATAAAGGCTGTAAAAGCAACAATTTCTCCTTCTTTTCTTCTTCTGCATTCTTGTAGCCATTGAGAAATACTGTGAGAGCTGTGATTGGTCACAGCTTGTCACATAGTACAAGGCTGTTGTGAATAGCCTGGTACCATGTGACCTCTGTGATCATTCACAGATTTCACACGTAGTAAGCAATGATGTCAGGAAGTTACATCTTGCTTACTACTGTTCCTGTGATCACTGATTGGCCAATCAGTGATCACATGAATCGGGACCTCACACAGAGGTCCCATACAGCGATCTCAGAGGTCTCCGGACACAGCGGGCACTGGATTGCAGTACCCCGCGCTCCCAGGGAGCCCGCACAGGCAGTGAATGCGGAGGCCGTTTATAAACGGCCACCCGCGCCTGCACTGCTCCCGTCCAGCCGTTTATGTACATGGGCCAGATGGGAAGTGGTTAAAATAATTCATATTTATCCTTTTGCAGACAGTAAGTGGCAAGGGTGAGTCTGGTACCCCAGGGCTGTGACTGTGGACCAGAACATTAGGAGATCAGATACAGTGAGGAACAGAAGTATTTGAACACCCTGCGATTTTGCAAGTTCTCCCACTTAGAAATTATGGAGGGGTCTGAAATTCACATTGTAGGTGAGGATGAATGGGGCCATTTATTGTGAGATTGTGAGCAACAACCTCCTTCCCTCCGTCAGAGCATTGAAGATGGGTCCTGGCTGGGTCTTCCAACATGACAACGACCCAAAGCACACAGCCAGGAGAACCAAGGAGTGGCTCCGTAAGAAGCATATCAAGGTTCTGGAGTGGCCTAGCCAGTCTCCAGACCTAAATCCAATAGAACATCTTTGGAGGGGGCTGAAACTCTGTGTTGCTCAGCGACAGCCCCAAAACCTGACAGATCTAGAGGAGATTTGTGTGGAGGAGGGGGCCAAAATCCCTGTTGCAGTGCAAACCTGGTCAAGAACTACAGGAAACGTCTGACCTCTGTAATTGAAAACAAAGACTCAGAGTGGGAATGCACCTACAATGTGAATTTCAGACCCCTCCATGATTTCTACGTGGGAGAACTTGCAAAATCGCCGGGTGTTCAAATCGTCTGTAGCTGAATGACATCCCTACCCCTGCTTATCTCCAGGTAGAGATGCTGCCTTCTAGATCTTCAGTCATAAAAAGTGAAGAGCTAGTGCTGGGCTTTCTAAATGGACAGCCTAGAATGCTCTCATCAACATTCAGGTGTTTATGTATAATGTATTTCTTTTATCTTGGTAAATTTGAATTGCTGCATTTAAATAACTCAGCCTTACTTTTATGAAGACAGCAAGTGACAAGAGTAATAGGGTAATAGTCCAGGGTAGTAGGCGACAATAGACAGATTACATACACAGCTAAGTCAGATGAGGGGCACTCCTCTCCCTACTTTTCTCCAGGTACAGATGGTGCCTTCAAGATTTTCAGTCAAAAAATGAAGAGCTAGTGCTAGGCTTTCTTTTTTTTTTTATTCTTTTTATTGAGTTTTACCTATTACATGTATATAACAACACACACAGTTATAACAGTACAAAATAGATTAATTTGTAAATTAGGAGTTTTATACAAATAAAAAATGGCAAATAATAAGAAAAATCGCATTTAAAAAATAAAAGCTACTATGGTTGTCCTTTAAGGAGAGACCATTCAACTGTATTATTTTATCTCCTGTGCCCTCAACTTCCATCAATTGGAAAACCTCTGTGTGTGATCTAATCACTGACAATGACTTATGAAATTTCTTGTCTGTGGCAATCACAGGACCCCAGGCAGTGGTGATGATTCCCTGCAGGTTGTAAAAAACCCAAAAGTATACTATCAGGCCAATAAATCGGTCAATTTGCTCATCGCATGTGATAAGGAGAACCATAGGTGTCACTAAGAATAGAATGCTGAGGCCCATGCCTTAGGTCTAGTGACATCTCTGCAGTGTGACACACTTTGCTGTTATAATGCTGGCAGCACTGGGGACAGTGATGCCATACCTGACTCTATGCTATGGAGGTGTTTTCGGGGGCTCATAACCAAGATTTTGTGAAATGAGGCATGGGAAACTTACCAATGGCTGGCCATTGACCACTTTTTATGAAACTTTCAATAAGAATTAAGGAACGGCAGATGATATAGCAGTGTAAAATTGTCCAGCAGCAGTACAGTTTTAAAGAGCAAGGCTAGGCCCAAATTTGCAGGAGACAAAGAGCACAGGCTGAGGCTTTAATACAAGAATTAAAGTGGTTCTAAAGTCATAAGGTTTATTAAGGTATTTCCCTCCTCCCCCCAAAAATACTTACCTTATTCCTGCATCTATCCAGTGCTGTGCCATCTGCAGGTCCTCTCTCCACTTTCTTACAGGCTTGACTTAGTGCAGCGAGCGTAGGGGGCAGGGCAAAGCCGCAAATGTATGTTGAAGGACACACACAACGTGGCTTTGGAGCAAGCCTGCATGTGTGCCACCACTGGAAGTGGCTTCCTGAGGTGGCACAAGCAAAAGAGGAAGTACCTAGTGAGCCGGCGGTGGACCTCAGAAGAGGAGGTTCAAGGCTGTTTTGTGCAATACCATTCCACAAAGCATGTTTATTATTTTATAAAAAAAAAAGATAACTTTACAACCGCTTTAATTTATCTCAGATGATGCAGCAGTGTAGAACTGTCCAGCAGCAAGACATTTTTAATGAGCAAGGCTAGGCCCAAACTTACTAGTGACAAAGAATACAGGCTGGGGATTTTCTATGCCAATTAAAAGACTGGCAAGGATATAGCAGTGTAAAACTGTCCAGAAGCAGGACGATATTAAATCCCCGCACGATCGTCGGCATGCAACCTATACAAGGTAACACCGGACCCGCTCCAAGAAAAGGTAAATTGTAAAGAAAGCTGATGATTCGATCCATCCTGCGGGGATCGTTGGCTTGCTTTACAACTTACCTTTTTGTGGAGCGGGTCCAGTGTCACCCGTGCGGTCGGTGTCACCTGGTGCGGACCGCACCCCCCGCACCTGCCACGGGACGCCACTGCAGCATAGTATACTGTGGTTTTTTTTGGTTTTTTTTTTGGGGGGGGGGGTATCAAGTTGGCTGTATGGGGCTCCGTGGTTTCTAACAGCAGCCCTGCCTGTCAGTGTTAATCTGTATGAGGTATGAGCACACAGATCAAACTGACAGTCAGCAGGAGTCCTGTATGGCACCAACAATCTGCTGATCACTGGTGCAATGCTTTCCAGGCTAAAAAAAAAAAAAATAATAATAAATGCACATTTTTTTTTACCTGAAAAAATGTGCATTTATTATTATTATTTTTTTTTTTTTTTAAGTGAACTTATCCTTTAATTTATTTATTGTTCATGCACCTTAACGCACCACAGAGAAGTGATAACGAAGAAAAAAAAAGTTCTGGCTGCACATGAACTGTAATTGGTTCAAAATTCAAAATATTATCAGAATTTCATTTTACCATGCAACCCATTTTTTTCCTTTCAACAGCTGCAGCAGCAATGACCTGTCCCTTTAAATTAAATTGACGGCTGAACAGCTCCCATTAAAAAAATTCACAGACAACAGCGCCATCTGCTGTACGTTCTCCAGTACCGCTATGGGAAAAGGCTTCCCACAGTAAAGATGGTGTCCGTAGTACTTCCTGATTATGAGTTTGCTGACTACGGGGGCCGCGGGGGACCAAACTTCGGCTGAGGAAAATCGCGTTTCCTGGTAAGTGTGCTGTCCTGTCTCCTGCTATTGGTAATAGTCACAGATTTCTGGGCATTTTGCTCCCCTGAGATCCTGTGTAATGGAGGCACAGGGTTTCCTGCCAGTACTCCAGTACTCCAGAACACCATTGCACTGAGGTGTGTCATGTGACCCTGACCCACTGTAGGTCATATAGGAGACTGAGAGTCCTGCAATGGGGGCTCCCTGTGAGCTCAGGGAGGGGGGGGGTTGTATTTAATGTATTCCTGTAATGGAGTTGCTGGTGTTACAGTGGAGAATGATGGGGGCAGCCATTGCTGAGCTCTGTTATGGACAATGCTGGTTCCCTGGTTATCATGGTGATCCTTGGCCATCAGGCCTGCCCTGGAACAAGTATACTCATCGGGGACTATGGAACTTCCAGGACTGACAACTTATGGAGCCAGGCAGCTGGCATTTTCTGAATGCCCTCCTATACATTTTCTGAATGCCTTTCTGCTAACTTAAATGCTGCTGTCTCATCTCCACCTTCAACTGTCTGTCAGGCGACGGAGTCCGCGCATGCGCACTGGTGTTTGCGGGTGCACGCCTGGCACCAATGACATTATTTAAATCCCCCCTGTGCTGTCACTGGTTGCCGTATGGTCTTTTCTGTGATCTCTGTTCCTGAACCTGTATTGTGAGTATTTCTGACCCGGATTGCCTGACTTTGCTGATTTCTCCTGTCCTGACCCCTGGCTTGCCTGACCCCGCTCCTGAATGTCCCTTTATAGATCTGACCTCCTGTTACTGACTTGGCGTGTGACCCGACCATTCTTTGCCCGCTGCTTTGTACCGCACCGACCCCCCGGCTACCGACTTGGCTTGTCTGAATTGCTGGCAGCAAAGATCGATCCACTTTAGTTGCTCTTCCTGTTCTACCAGCTCATGGCTTCAGGATGGTGCAGACTTTGGCTGTAGCCTCCGGTCACCAGGGTACATATATCTCTGGAAATTCCTTGTCGGTCCTTTATGTATGAGGAATTAAACAAACACAACATATCAAAGTGGCAAAAGCCAATGAGAACTAAGACGTTCTTCAATAGACGTCACCAAATCAGTAGTAATCTCAGGGCCCATGTGTCCTACAAGGCTTGACTAAGCTTTTAGCAAGCTCTAAGCAGTTTTCTGGAAACCCAAGGAGACTTCCACCTTTAAAGCTGACCTCCAACCTTCCCTTCAGTCTTGCACAGTTTTACAGGCTCACCCATCAAGGCATTTTGATACTTGCATTACTCCTCCCAAGAGCCAGCCCACTGCTTGCAATAAGGACGAGGGCTGTTGAGAGGAGTACTGAGGCAGGGTGCTGTGATGCTTTCAGGATCTATGTACAGTGCCCTGCTGGCCCCTCCCACCAGCCGTGATCTGCCTACATTGCATAAAGAAGTACAGAGACCTAGTGATGACGTCAACTGGTCTAAAATAAGGTATAAAAAATAGCCGCGCTCCATAGACATACACAGCGGGACTTAGCCCTGCCCCCACTTACTCTTCACTACATTTGATTGACATCAGCAAGAGCCAATGGCTTGTGCTGCTGTTCGAGATTCTGCGTGAAGAGGAAGGGGAGAAGAGATGCAGCTGTATACAGCTCTGATCTTTTTTTTTTTTTTTTTTTACCTTAATGCAAGCAACGCATTAAGGTCAAAAAATGTTTTTAGGTTCAGTATCACTTTAAGTTAGCCTCCTGACCTCCTCCCTAGCCCCCTAAATTGTCTGAAGCTCCCAGTCCCCACCCCTGCAGTTCTTGCCTCCTCACCAGCAAAACCTAGTAGTGTCCCATACCCTTACATACAGGGCTGCTGATAAGGCTGTACAGCTGACCATCCTGTACAAGGCCTGGCCCCATCAGGTTAACGGGGGGGGGGGGGGGGTGCTGGCTACCGATAAGCAGGAGAGCCGGCTGTACTGTTTTATCACTGAAACAGATCTCTCCGTGGCTCCCCTGGCTTCTACTCTCCCTCCTGCCTGCTTTCAGTGGGAGCTAGGGCTACCATCTCATCCCTTTAAACCGAACACATATTCATTACACAGGTTCTGAGGCTAATTTACGGCAGATAAGGTACTAAGTGAGTTTATTTACCACCTTAATCAGCCCCAGAACCTGTGTAACTAATACTTATTTGGTTTTAAAGAGATGAGGTGGCAACCTTAGGGGAGCCACAGGGTGATCGGGTCCAATGATTACACCAATAGTCCCGTATGTGATAGCGTATGAGTGACAGGTCCTCTTTGTAGGGTGGAGGGGGTGGTGGGCAGTGTGTGCAAGGAGGGGGCAGGAGAGGAGCAGTGTATACAGAGAGGCTCCCGTACTGGCTGTCACTATATGTTGGTGCTGGTTTTTAAATGCAATTGCCTGCTTTTTTTTGTTCTTCACTATAGCCACAGAATTAGCTGTCACTTTCCTAGGCGCTAAAGGAAACTTTGCCTTTATCTCGGGAAGGAAACTAAAAGGGAACTTTGTTTAATTTAACTCAGGGAAAGAAACTAAAAGGAAACTGTGTTTCTTTTAGCTGGGGGAAAGTGACAGCTGATTCTGTGAGCTATAGCGAAGAAAAAAAAGCCGGTAATTACATAAAAAAAACGGCACTTGCATATAGTGACAGCCAGTCACTGTATACAATGCTCTCCTGCCTTTCTTAGCCGTCCCCCCCCCCCCCCACCCTCACATCTGCAGTACACACAGTCTCCTGTCTTGGCTAAATGTTTCCTATTGGCAAAATGCTGATATAGTTATTTTCGGCTGATCTGTTTAGGTGGCCAAAATTTTGGTGCATCCCTACAACTACTGTCTCAGCTTTCCCAACAGACTCCACCCACTGCGGTGTTACTGGTTACTAGGTGGCTGTCAGCTGTAAAAGCTGCCAGTGTCTTTAACAACCAGTGACAGGGAGAGGGTAGCGGGAGCAAATATGTCACTCTGCTACCCTTCGTACAGAGACAGGCACTCTGCCTGTTTCTGTACACCAAGTTGGAGTAAGTCTTAATTACCTCTAGTTTTGTTATCTACGCATTGAAGGTAATTATTTCTTTTAATTTGATGCGATAATAAGTGACGCAAGTAAGAACTACCTGAATCTGCTGAAGGTGGTGTTAAATTACTGAAATGTTAGGGATTTTTAACAGGTAATTTCAAAGGCTTAGGGCCTAAGGGCTCTAGAAAATGGTCAGTGATGCTTTTATTAAATTCCCCGGAATGTCACTACAATGGCTTGAACATACTGTTTGTTTTCATCATTGATTGATGTCCCCAATGTGCTTTCTGCAGACCCCGCTGGGAATGTCTTCTCACCTGTCCCGGGTGATGTCCCTCTACAAGAAGATCCTTCTCCTCCACCGCACTCTGCCCCTCCACCTGAAAGCTCTGGGCGACCAGTACGTGAAGGAGGAATTTAGAAGACATAAACATGTCAGCCCAGCAGAAGCCAAACTATTTATGAAGGAGTGGGAGGTATGGATTCTGCTAAAGCCCAAAATATTTAAAGCTGAACTCCAGA
This sequence comes from Staurois parvus, assembly GCF_062004578.1. Lineage (NCBI taxonomy): Eukaryota > Metazoa > Chordata > Amphibia > Anura > Ranidae > Staurois > Staurois parvus. The sequence continues at coordinate 1,922,820 of NW_028318004.1, forward strand.
CAAAGCTTTTAGTTTTGGTGGAGCAGGGGAGGGTTAGAGCCGCTGTCTGGTGTTTATCGCTGCCTGTGCCAGAGCTTGGGTTGTGTGGGTATGGATGCGCAGGTGCTATTCACAGCTCCGGGGGGGGGGGGCGGGGGGGAGAAGGGCGTACGTTCAACCATGCTGTTGCTGATGAATAGGTTGCACACAGGAAAGGTGGTAGGTATTTGGAGGAGGAGGGGGGGGGGGGGGGGTGAGTGAACAAAAACTAAAAGCACATTGGATTGAACAGAAAATCACTTAAAGAGACCCTATTGTCAGGCCTTTGATATCAACAATAATCTTCCCATATGTGCATTTAATGTATTTTATGCATTTTTTTGCTATAAAAGCCTCCCTTGTGTAGATGTCCTAAAGCCCTGAGACTGCTGCAGGGAACCGCCAATCCGAGTTGTCACTGAAGCCTGATTCATTTTGCTCCAGCAGGGGAAAAAAATTCCTTTTTGATCTACCAAGAGGCAATCGGATATTCCCTGGATCAGCTTTACCTATAAATGTTTTATCCAGTTATATTCTGTGTATCTAAGAAATAATCCAGGACTTTTTTGAAGCAATCCACTGAGCTGGCCAGAAACAACAACCCTTGAGGGAGTCTATTCCACATTTTCACAGCTCTTACTGTGAAGAAACCTTTCCGTGTTTGGAGATTAAATTTATTTTCCTCCAGACGTAAAGAGTGCCCCCTTGTCTTCTGTGATGACCTCAGGGTGAGTAACTCTACACCGAGTTCACTATATGAACCACTGATGTATTTATACATGGAGATCATATCCCCCCTTATGTATTATACATGGAGATCATATCCCTCCCTTATGTATTATATATGGAGATCATATCCCTCCCTTATGTATTATACATGGAGATCATATCCCCCCCTTGTGTATTATACATGGAGATCATATCCCCCCCTTATGTACTATACATGGTGATCATATCCCCCCTTATGTATTATACATGGAGATCATATCCCCCCTTATGTATTATACATGGAGATCATATCCCCCCCTTATGTATTATACATGGAGATCATATCCCCCCCTTATGTACTATACATGGAGATCATATCCCCCCTTATGTATTATACATGGAGATCATATCCCCCCTTATGTATTATACATGGTGATCATATCCCCCCTTATGTATTATACATGGAGATCATATCCCCCCTTATGTATTATACATGGAGATCATATCCCCCCTTATGTATTATACATGGAGATCATATCCCCCCTTATGTATTATACATGGAGATCATATCCCTCCTTATGTATTATACATGGTGATCATATCCCTCCTTATGTATTATACATGGTGATCATATCCCCCCTTATGTATTATACATGGTGATCATATCCCCCCTTATGTATTATGCATGGTGATCATATCCCCCCTTATGTATTATGCATGGTGATCATATCCCTCCTTATGTATTATACATGGAGATCATATCCCCCCTTATGTATTATACATGGTGATCATATCCCCCTTATGTATTATACATGGAGATCATATCCCCCTTATGTATTATACATGGAGATCATACCCCCCCCCCCTATGTATTATACATGGTGATCATATCCCCCCCTTATGTATTATACATGGTGATCATATCCCCCCCTTATGTATTAAACATGGTGATCATAGCCCCCCCCCGTTATGTATTATACATGGTGATCATAGCCCCCCCTTATATATTATACATGGAGATCATATCCCCCTTATGTATTATACATGGTGATCATATCCCCCTTATGTATTATACATGGAGATCATATCCCCCTTATGTATTATACATGGAGATCATACCCCCCCCCCCTATGTATTATACATGGTGATCATATCCCCCCCTTATGTATTATACATGGTGATCATATCCCCCCCCTTATGTATTATACATGGTGATCATATCCCCCCCTTATGTATTAAACATGGTGATCATAGCCCCCCCCCCGTTATGTTATATACATGGTGATCATAGCCCCCCTTATATATTATACATGGAGATCATATCCCTCCCTTATGTATTATATATGGTGATCCTATCCCTCCCTTATGTATTATACATGGAGATCATATCCCCCCCTTGTGTATTATACATGGAGATCATATCCCCCCCTTATGTATTATACATGGTGATCATATCCCCCCTTATGTATTATACATGGAGATCATATCCCCCCTTATGTATTATACATGGAGATCATATCCCCCCTTATGTATTATACATGGTGATCATATCCCTCCTTATGTATTATACATGGAGATCATATCCCCCTTATGTATTATACATGGAGATCATATCCCCCCTTATGTATTATACATGGTGATCATATCCCCCCTTATGTATTATACATGGAGATCATATCCCCCCTTATGTATTATACATGGAGATCATACCCCCCCTTATGTATTATACATGGAGATCATATCCCCCCTTATGTATTATACATGGAGATCATATCCCTCCTTATGTATTATACATGGAGATCATATCCCCCCTTATGTATTATACATAGAGATCATATCCCCCTTATGTATTATACATGGAGATCATATCCCCCTTATGTATTATACATGGAGATCATATCCCCCCTTATGTATTATACATAGAGATCATATCCCCCCTTATGTATTATACATGGAGATCATATCCCCCCCTTATGTATTATACATGGAGATCATATCCCCCCTTATGTATTATACATGGAGATCATATCCCCCCTTATGTACTATACATGGAGATCATATCCCCCCTTATGTACTATACATGGAGATCATATCCCCCCTTATGTATTATACATGGAGATCATATCCCCCCTTATGTATTATACATGGAGATCATACCCCCCCTTATGTATTATACATAGAGATCATATCCCCCCTTATGTATTATACATGGAGATCATATCCCCCCTTATGTATTATACATGGAGATCATATCCCCCCTTATGTACTATACATGGAGATCATATCCCCCCTTATGTACTATACATGGAGATCATATCCCCCCTTATGTATTATACATGGAGATCATATCCCCCCTTAATCTCCTCTTCTCCAGAGAGAATAAATTCAGTTCCTCTTTATCTTTCCTCATAGCTGAGCTCCTCCATGCCTCTCTCAGGGATGATGAGATGTCAGCACAGCTCAAGTGCCAAGGTTGTCTGCCCCTGCTTTATAGTATTTCCCTGTGCTTCTTGCCCAGTAGCTACATAAAAAGTTATGTAACGGAGGGATGGACGAGCTGGGACTTTACCAGGTTTTTTTTTTTTTAATTTTATGTTGGTCACTTCAGCACTAGTCTGTATATCACCCTTCCTGACAAGGACATTTTCCCATTTTCAGTGCTGCGATAGTTTGACTGACAATGACTTGGTTATGCAACACTGCCAAAAATCTTTGAAAAAAAAAATAATCTAAATTTCTGTTTTAAAACACCTCCAAAAAATGTCAGGACATTAAAAACACTGATGAGCTCAGGTAGATTCCAAACCCGGCAGGAATCTGTCACTGCAGACAGCCAGATGTAAGTGGCTGAGGCATTCCCGGCCCTGTCACCATACATTTACAGACCCCCTGTATGTGAGGATGCAGGGCAGGGAATGCCTTGGTCACGTATGATTGGTTGTCCACAGTGACAGCTGCCTGGCGGTTAGTTCAGGTGGGTTTGGAATCTGCCTGAGCTCACCCCTATTTGTAATGCCCTGACATTTTTATTGATGTGTTTTACATCAGAAAGTAAGGAAAATCATTGATCTTTTTTCAAAATTCTTTGTCAAGTGTTGCATGGGGGTGAAAGCATGCGGTGCGGTAAATCGTATGTGATTTGCACAGGAACTGCACCGCATTCCTGTACAAATCACATGTGAATTGTGTGCGGTGCGATTGGAGCCATACATTATGTATGGCTCAGATCGCACCCGCACCAAAAGCACACAGGACCCTTTTTTGGGTCCTCACTAGAATTGGATCGCATGGGTATTCACACCTATGCGATCTGATTCTGCACATCGCACTGCATTTTGCGGACCGATTTAGGAGTGTTAACATACACACCCGCAGAGGTTCGCATGAACAGGTGCGATTATGATGTGGTGCGGAATTCGCACAGAAAACGCTGCAATTTACTGACTGCCTCACTGTGAACCCGGGCCTAAACCCCCACTTACCCCCATTCTACTGCAGTTGCTGATTGTTAGAAGCACAGCCTACATACAACATGTTCGGCTCCGTGTACACTTCTGAATGATGGAAACTGACTGCGTGAAAACACAGGTTTAAAAACATCTGCTTAGCCGCGTTTGCATAACGCATTTATGCGCATTTGCGTTTTAGAAGCGTTTTTTAAAGATAAGCACAGGAGAACCTCCCAAATGCCCAGAATGCACTGAAAAGTGGTAAATTGTTAATTATTTCAGAGAAATACAGAGAGTAGAAGTAGAGATAGCAGTATGTGTTGACATTAGCTAGATGTGAGTTGTTCATTAACATTTCTTTTATTTCCAAGGGTGGGATAGGTGGCTGTTGGAGTGAGTCATTAAGGCCACCTGGCAGGGGGTCTTCATGAGGAATTTGAGGCGTGAATGGTCAATAACATATCTTTTGTTTCCAAGGGTGGGAGAGGTCTGAGGTGTGAATTTTCCATTAACATATCGTTTGTTTCCAAGGGTGGGAGAGGGCTGAGGTGTGAATTGCTCATTAACATATCGTTTGTTTCCAAGGATGGGAGAGGTCTGAGGCGTGAATTGGTCATTAACATATCTTTTGTTTCCAAGGGTGGGAGAGGTCTGAGGTGTGAATTGGTCATTACAATGTGTGACAAGCTTGGTAGGAACATCCTGTGTTCAGTGTTTTGTCCATCTGAGCACCCTGAAAATGCTTTGCATGCATTTTTCATGATGAAAAAAGGTTCTGGACAGCATCGGGAACTGGAAGAGTTAAAAAAAATTCAGCCGCAAACGCTTATAAACGTAATTTGCCGCGTTTACAAGTGTTTTGCGTTTGAAACGCTGATAAAATGGACTGCTGAACGCAAGTTTGTTGCATTAAAAAAAAACGACTGTGAACTCAAATGCCTGTAAACGACTGTAAACGAAGATGAGTACATGGACACATAGGAAAACATTAGGGGGAGTTCAGGGGCTGCTGAAAAATCGCTGAACATCTCCTAAACATGAGATTATCAGCGGCAGTGTACATCAGTCCTAAGATAACTGCCCCGATGTGCATGCATACATTGTTACAAATGAAACAAAAAAGAACAAAAGTTTCTTCTTTTTTTAAGAGTTACACTAAAGGGGAGATTTACGAAAGCTGGTTCACTCAGAATCTGGTGCAGCTCTGCATGGTAACCAATCAGCTTCTAACTTCAACCTGTTCAATTAAGCTTTGGCCATAAAACCTGGAAGCTGATTGGTGTATGTGCAGAGCTACTCTATATTTTGCACTCTCCAGCTTTAGTAAATAACCCCCTTGTCTGGTAATGGTAAAATTATTTACATCCCATAAATTGTGTTGAATGTACTGTTTTATATAAATATGTTACACATTCCCGTGAATGTATTCTCATTACCGCGGTACAATCCAGCAGATGGCAGCAAAGGCACATATAGACTAGGTTCATACCTATGCAGTTTGCGATTGATCTGTTTCTGCAGTGTGTTTTGCATTTTTGCACATGCGTTTTTTCCGTGTTTCTTCTTTTTTCAACTTGTTGCTGGGCAGAATAAAATGCAAAATGCATCAAAAAGGCCTCAAAAATGCACTACAAGCTTCTCTGCAGCGCCTCCATTGATGTCTATAGAACCAAAAACGCAGTGTTTTGCGTTTAAAGAAAAAAGTCCCAGACCCTTTCCAAAAAAGGCACCGGGTGAAAACAGAGATGTGAACCTGTCCCATAGGAAATCGTGTGAAATGGATTGCTGTGCTTTTCTGCAAAAAGCAGCAAAAAACACTTAGGTGTGAACCTAGGCATAGAAAGTTCAATGACAAAGTAAAACATTACCACTCCCCCCCACCCCAACTCTTTAACCTCCCTGGCGGTATGATTATTTCAGATTTTTGGTGCTGAAAGCGGTACATTTGTTTACATGGAAATATGTCGTTTTTTTATTGTAGGGCTGTAATTTAGGAATAACTCACTGAAATCTGTCTGAACAAGAGTCTAGTAAACATCCCGGATATGATAAAACTTGAAACACGAAATCATAAATTATAATTTAATAAATAATCATAAATAATAATATAATAATAATAAATTTATATCAATAATATAATCAAACCAAAAACACTGAAATTTGAAATATAGCGCCAAGTTCGCACATCACTGAGCAAAGTCGCAAAATCCTTTTCAGTGTCTGATGAATTTCCCCCACGAATCATTATCACTCAATTCTGCAAGTGGTTCTGATTTACTATCGCTGTTCTCTAGCCGGTCTAAAACCGCTTTTGACCTAAAGGGACGCTTTTTGACGCCATGGACTTTTCTAAGTTTCCAGGCAGAAAGAACAGTAAAAATGCAGGCAGGGCGCCGGACAAAGCACTCGGGACAAAATGTATGTGAAATGGTTTGATACAGGAATGTTTTACTATGAAATAATCGTTTTTAAAAAAATGTCATTTTTTAAAATTTTCAAATTTGCCGCCAGTTCTGGCGCCCGTACGTCCCGATGTGACAGGGACCGGAACACGGAAGCCGGATGCCGGCATCGGCCGGAGGAGATGGCCGGGGACGCTGCAGGGGACACATCGCGGGAGCGCAGGACAAGGTAAGCTCTGCAGGGAATCCCGGAGCAACGCCGCATGGTAAGCCCGAGTGTAGCTCGGGGTTACCGCTTTTGGTACTGAAACTTTACCCCGAGCTACACTCAGGAATACCGCCAGGGAGGTTAAAGAGACCCTGTTACTAACTGAACTTGCTACATGATATGACTACACTATGATGAGTAAAATCCCCAGCACAACCTAGAGATGTAACATTTCTGGAATTTTTAATCCATGAGAAAATAAGGTCGTTTTTTTTCTCAAAAAAATTTACATTTCGGAAAAATGTGTGTGAAGTCATTTTAGAAATTGAAATTAATTATGTTTCACTGAGAAGATGCAATGCAGTGTATAAAAATGTATTATGCTTGAAATACATAGTTACATAGTTAGTCTGGTTGAAAAAAGACAAAAGTCCATCCAGTTCAACCATTAAAAAAAAAGTTATAATCCTACACCCACAGTTGATCCAGAGGAAGGCAAAAAACCCAGCAAAGCATGATCCAATTTGCTCCTGCAGGGGAAAAATATTCCTTGCTGATCCCCCGAGAGGCAATCTGGATCAACATTACCTATAAATAAAAGTTCAGCTTATTCAGTAAATAAATGAATATTGCTTTTAAAATTGTATTTTTTATTACAAATAGAATTCCGAGGACTGTGTATGATCAGAACATTTCGGCTATACCTGAGAACAGGTAACCACCCCCCCCCCCTTTCCCTGGTAATAATGTAAGAGCTTCCTGCCAATATGCATGTTCAGTCATTGACCATGCTGATCCAGAAGCATACAGTATATTGCTCTTTGAGGAGCTTGATCAATGTTCTCCTGATTTTCAGGCATCATTTTCTCTACAAATGAAGGGTTTGTGTATTTTTTAGGGTAACGTGGTTTGTAACACTTCTTTCCTTGAAGATGCTGCTGGTGAAGAACCACTTTGTGATGATCCAGAATCAGCAGAAAGAGTGTTTTCTGGAATGAGAACTCTGGAGGGAAAAGCTACTCGCACTTTCATTATGGTGCTTATCATTTCATTCTATAAAGTATTTTTAAAGTAGAACTATAGAACGGATAAAATTCAAAACATTAACAATAACATATAAAGCCATTTATAACTCTGCCCCGAATTACATCTCCAATCTTGTCTCCAAATATCACCCAAACCGTCCTCTCCGCTCCTTGCAAGACCTCCTGCTCTCTAGCTCCCTTGTATCCTCCTCCCATACTCGTCTCCAGGACTTCTCCAGAGCTTCTGCATCCTCTGGACTCTCTACCCCAATTTATCTGACTATCGCCTACTCTGCTCACTTTTAAGCGATCTCTGAAAACCTATCTCTTCAGGGAAGCCTACCCTGCCCTCAGCTAATATTGGAATCCTCTACTCCTACCAGTCCATCCCCCACAGTTACTACCTTTTGTACCACTAGCCCCTCCCTCTTAGATTGTAAGCTCTAATGAGCAGGGCCCTCCTAACCCTCTTGTATTGAACTGTATTGTTGTTGTATTGTCTCCCTTTATTGTAAAGCGCTGAGAAAACTGTTGGTGTCAGGAAAACTCATCAGAAGTGACTCATGCTGATATCAGAGAAACAAGGCAGCAAACAGAAATGACATTTAGTGCTCTGGACTGAGACAAGTACACACTATAGAGTGATATGCTTTGTTTTTATTTCATGTCTGAGGTGTAAAACCACTTTAAAGAGGTCCTGTACTATGAAAGGTTATAGTAGAGGGCAAAAGACTAGTCACTAGTATTGCCTCCTTTACTGACTTACCTTGCCTTGTTGTGCGGAGGCACCCATCTTGATAGGGGAGCAGGGCTTTGCTTCCTCTTGCCAGGGCTCCCCCCCCCCCCCCCCCCCGATTACTGATGATCTGATGACTAGTGGGGGGTCCTACACCCAAAAATAGGCAAGTGTATTTAAAAAAAAAAAAAAAAAAAAAGACCACTATGGCAGCCCCCATATTTTTATTTGGAAATCGTTACTTTGAAAACTGCTGTTTGTTCAGGAAATCAAACTTTTAAATTATGAAAAATATTGGTAAGTTTTTTTAATTTTAGATGAATATATTATATAATACAATATAGTGATCTAAATATCAGCAAATCCTGTATAATAATAATAATAATAATAATAGCTGTTCAACAAAAAAAAAAAAAAAACCCAAACCTTTAATCTGCTCCAGCATGCAGTGTTCTATTCTTCCACCAGGTGGTGACAAAACCTCATATTTAGTGACTCGTTTCCCTTCTCTGGCAGTTGTTCTATTCCATATTGCTGCATAGCATTGCATCAAAGTGTCCCCAGAGCCAAAACCAGGGGCGGACTGACAACTCATGGGGCCCCCGGGCAATAGGAAATTATGGGGCCCGTGTCCTCGCCAACACTCAAACCACACCCAAAAAAGCCTATAAAAGGTACCAGGGGCATCTCATGGGGCCCCCTACTGACCCTGGGCCCTCGGGCAGTGCCCGAGTGCCTAAATGGTCAGTCCGCCCTTGGCCAAAACATTTGTTTTGTATGAAGAGGGGAAGGGTTGAAGCCTGAGTTGGGTTGTTTTGCAGTCTGTGTCTCCATTGGGAAGATTTAGCCTCTCTATTTTTGCTGGTAACCATTATCACAGTGACGGAAGGAGAGGGAGAATTAAACATTTCCGTTGTCAATGGAACAGGAATAGAGCGGAAATCTCCCAATGGGGTCACTTTGGGGACCTTTCCACTTACTTCCTGTTGTGTGTACAGGACAGGAAGTGAAGGGAAAACTCCACACAGATTGTAAAAAAAAAACTGTCAGGTTTTAACCCTTCAATTATCATAAAAAAAAAGTTTTGATTTTAGATACACTATATTACCAAAAGTATTGGGACACTTCTCCAAATCATTGGATTCAGGTGTTCCAATCACCTCCTTGGAGGGTGGATGTCTGGTGAATTGGGTGCTCCTAGGCAGGCTGTATTTGCATGCAGACCACCTCAGGTAAGGCCCATGTGTGATGCCGAGCATCCGTGATTGAAAGCACAGAAATCCAATGAATGAAAGGGGCTAGCCAGGGACAGGCTAGGGAGGAAAGAGCTAGTGGATGCTGGATGTCCTCCGATCAGGCAATGAGGTGGTCTAACATTCTGCAGCTTCTAATGCACACTGTGAGAAATGCAGAGTCAAGAATTCAGTAGAAGCTGTAACTGCAGCTAGAGTGCTTGTATGCATTGAATTGCTGGAGGGAAGGTGAGTATCGGTCCACTTTAAAGTGTCCCTGCCTCAATACAAAGGTTTCCAAGAAATAAAGGTTCCTGTTAAAGAGGAGCATACACATTTACCTTTCCTATGGAATGCTACTTGGATCATGAGAACTGAGAACCCCAAATTCTGCTGAAAACCAACACATCTGGGATCTCTGATCCCCTGTGTCCCCCACTGCTCTCAGGGGTTCCTCCTGCTGATCTCCACATCCCTGCAGTAGACCATGTTGACAAGGAGGTCAGCAAGGCGAACCAGTGAGAGCTTGGGGGGACCAAGCAGATCGACACTCCTGGAAGTGTCAGTTTCCCTTGCATACTTTGGGGGTCTTTTCATATTTTATAAAGCGGCATTCAGCAGTGTGGACAGCAGGAAGGGTAGGAATGCTCGCTTGTCTTTTGCAGGTAGACCTTTTTTGGTGACTTTAGTATAGAGGTGAGTCCTCTTTAACCACTTCCCGCTGACCTGGCACATAAATACGACCCAAGGCAAACACTTTACTGTGCTGAGAGCGCGCTCCCTGCACACTACCAGCACATTAACGAATGGGTACCGGAAGGCTTCTGATGCATACATGCGATGTCATAGTGTGACACAGTTATTTCATTTCAGTGTTTATTGTCACGTGTGATTTATTTTGTTTCACACAATTTTTTATGTTTGGTTAGACATTTGTTTTTGGGGGTATTCTTTGCTTAGTATTGTAATAAGGAGTTTTTCCTGGATTTATATGCGTTTTTCTTTCGCCTTCAGTCCTAATTTTGGACAGTGTTTATGTATCAGTCCCAGTTGGACTATTCTATCTTACTGGTTTGAGTGTTAGATCCATCACCTTAGATCCTATTTAGGATCAATTCATATATACACCCACTTTCAAGATCATTGGTATAGACCAGGGGTGTCCAAACTTTTTTCAAAGAGGGCCAGATTGGATGAAGTGAACATGGTGGAGGGCCGAACATTTTTCCAAACATTCTTTGAACCATTACAATTAAATGCAAATAAATTATTTTATGCCAAGTTACCGTATTTTTCGCCGTATAAGACGCACCTGACCATAAGACGCACCTAGGTTTTAGAGGCAGAAAACAGGAAAAAAAAAATTCTGAACTAATGGACTGCAGACATAGTACAGGAGATGACCAGAGATTGCAGACATAGTACAGGAGATGACCAGAGACTGCAGACACAGTACAGGAGATGACCAGAGACTGCGGACACAGTACAGGAGATGACCAGAGACTGCGGACACAGTACAGGAGATGACCAGAGACTGCGGACACAGTACAGGAGATGACCAGAGACTGCGGACACAGTACAGGAGATGACCAGAGACTGCGGACACAGTACAGGAGATGACCAGAGACTGCGGACACAGTACAGGAGATGACCAGAGACTGCGGACAGCACAGGGATGACCAGAGACTGCGGACACAGTACAGGAGATGACCAGAGACTGCGGACAGCACAGGGATGACCAGAGACTGCGGACAGCACAGGGATGACCAGAGACTGCGGACAGCACAGGGATGACCAGAGACTGCGGACAGCACAGGGATGACCAGAGACTGCGGACAGCACAGGGATGACCAGAGACTGCGGACAGCACAGGGATGACCAGAGACTGCGGACAGCACAGGGATGACCAGAGACTGCGGACAGCACAGGGATGACCAGAGACTGCGGACAGCACAGATGACTGCTGACCTTTGGGGAGGTGGGGAGCGGGTACCTGAATTTGACAGGTACCCGCTCTTACTTCCGCAGAGTTTTTGTTTGATCTTACCTGTTCCTCGATCCAGCCGCGCGCTGTCTTCCCGGCTTCTGTAATGGCGCTCGGCATGACAGCCGGGTGCCCAGTGCGCATGAGCGAGAAGCACTTGCGCTTTGTGATTGGTCCGGCGGCTTCTGGGATCTGTCATGTGTCCCAGGTACCGCCTTACCATTCACAAAAAGCACCGCTTCTTGCGCATGCGCACTTGGCACCCGGCTGTCATGCCCAGCACCCACACTACAGAAGCCGGAAGACAGCGCGCCGCTGGATAGAGGAACAGGTAAGGTCCCGCTGCAGAGCTGAGCGGCCGGCCCGGTATTCTGACACGGCCGCGGTGGAAATACCGGACCGGCCGCTCCATATTCGCTCCATAAGACACACTGACACACTGACATGGAGGGCCGTATTAAACCGACCCTCGGGCCGTAAATGGCCGCGGGCCGGACTTTGGACATGCCTGGTATAGACACTTTTAGTTATTGGTATCACTTTGAATCCCGTAGTGGATTGTTATTCACTTTCTTCACAAGAGGATCCCCAGAGGATCACGTCACTTTCAGACACGATTAGTATTTACTTTTGATCTTATGAGGATCAAGTCACTTATAATTTTTTTCGTATATTTATTTTAGAATTTATCACATGTATTTTTGTGTGTTTATTTCTCGGTATTCACTTATGCATGTTAATATATATTATATATTTTAGGTAGCGCTACATCATTTATTTCAATTTTGGTCCATAGATCATTAGGTATATCATTAGATGATGGCAGCTCCTTCTTCTTTGTTTTTTGGTTTTTTTTTTATATCTGTATTTATTGTTTTGGGAGCACAGGAGGTTTATACCAATATTGTGTGTACATGCACATCATTGCTCTGGACTGGCTTCCCAGGCTTCTGCGCAGCCATCTGTCAACCCATCACAGGAAGTGCCTGAACAAGCACCTTCATGGCAGGATCCCTGGGTACTCTTTTAATGATAGCTGCAGATTTAAAGTGGTTGTAAACCTCAGACATGAAATATGAACAGGCCATATCCCTCTATAGTGTGCGCTTGTTTCAATTCAGAGCACTAAGTGTCATTTCTGTCTACTGCCTCATTCCTCTGCTATCAGCATTAGTAATTTCTGACCAGTTTTCCTGACACCAAGAGAAAATGGTGACGGGAGGAATCTCCAGCACACAGCCAGTGGTTGTCAGCCTCAGATCTGTTCCTGTGTGCTGTTTGGAGGAAGAGTCTCTCTTATCTCTAATCCGCTCTCAGAGCTCTCCTCACTGAGCTCTGCAGAGTACAATTTCAGCTCCCCGCCCCTTGCTTTCTGAAAGCTTAGACAAGCTGTATAAATTCTGGACTTTGAACAGAGGTAGAGAGGAGATGATGGCATATAAACAGTTACAAAGTATGTAGGAGAATTTGAGAAAAATGGTGGCAGGGGAGGAATCTCCAGCACACAACCTGTGATTGTCAGCCTCAGATCTGGTCCTGTGTGCTGTTTGGAGGAAGGATGTCTCTCCCCTCTAATCCGCTCTCTGAGCTTTCCTCACTGAGTTCTGCAGAGTATAATTTCACACAGCCTGTGATTGTCAGCCTCAGCTCTGTTCCTGTGAGTTGTTTGAAGGAGGGGGAGTTGTGTCACTTTCCTCCAATCGGCTCTCACTGAGCTCTGCAGAGTGTAACTTGAGCTCCCTACCCCGTAATTCCTAATTTCTGATCTCTCAGACAAGCTTGTAAATTCAGCACAGATGAAGAGAATACTGCAGATAAACAGGTACAACTTATTTAGTAGAAATTATTGTATTTCTGTGTATCACCTGAGACTAGTCAGGGTTTACAACCACTTTAAAAAGTTTGAAAACAACTTTTGAGATGATAGTAAGATGTTTAACCCCTTCCTGCCCAGCCCTGGCACCCCTTTAACAGGGTCTTTCCACCCAGAGGCCAGAAGGACTGCCCAATCACTAGACCACTGTGACTGGCGGTCACATGATCGGGATCAGGATTTGCCTGCTCCTGATCGTTACTAGAGAACGGAAGCTGTCTGACAGGTCATTGCCCTGGGTAGCATACAGTGAAAGAGCTCACAGCAAAGAAACCTCGGCCGCCCTTAGTCGCATATGTGTGATTGGCTGTCACAGTGGCCACATGATCGGAAGCCAGTCCCGCCTACTATGGAAAATTACTGGAGACTGGGAACTGTCTATGACAGCTCGGTCACTGTGTTGGAGCACAAAGTGAACACGCTCTCAGCACAGAAACCTTGGCCGCCCATAGACGCATATGTGGGAGTTGGAGCCCATCCTCTTTGCCGCTACACTTGTACAATACGTAGGCAGAAAGAGGGAAGGCTTATATGAGGTTTTAATTATTAGGATTCTTTTCAACATTTTCCTGGAGTTTGTAACTTTATTCTTCTCCTCCGGTGTTCTGAGCGATTAATAAGAGACTTGTCTCTACTTATGTGAAGATGTTGTAAGTGAGCGGAGAGCTTCAGGGGGTTTTATTCTATTCAGATGAAATCTTTTCATACTGTCTGCTGTAAACTGGCTAAAATCATACCCACCGCATATCGAAGATTTGAATATTATATTATTAGTCGTGGTGTTTTCTTTTTTTTTTCTTCTTTTTTGGGCTGGGGTTTCTGTAAATTGTAAGTCTCCCTCCTGTGATCATAGAATACTTTCAGCAAGCTCTCTGTACTTGGAGATGTTGATTTATTGTGCTTTTTGTCTATGTTTAATATTTAACTGCTGTCACTGAGAATCCAGGTTATACCCCAGGATTCTCCACTAAACAGGTTGAGGGGCTCCAGAGGGTTTATTTCATGCAGAGGAAACTGGCTTTTCAGTTTCCTAATTTCTTCGTAAAGTCTGTTTTGGGATCTGGAGCCTGGAGATTTCAAAGTGATCTGGGAGGGATGAAATCTTCAATCTTGGGTCCATGTTTTCTGAACCCCCAGTACACTAATTGTACAGGTGTGTGCAGGGCTTTAAATAATAACCTGACTAGGGTTCTGGGCTCCACCCCGGCAGACAGGAGATCGTTGCCCAGGAGTCAGGAGGGCGCCACCTAGGAGAGGTAGGAGCCAGAGCAGCCAGGGGTTGTATACCTGAGAGGCTAAATGTTTGTTCGTTTGTATTGATGGTGGATACCCCTGCGTGGGAAACATCTATTGTATGGAGCTTTCCTTTAAATAAAAGTGGGTAAAACGGCCCGTAGCCTCCCTAGCGGTCTGATTATGTCCATATTTCTGTGCTCAAAGCGGTACATTTTTGTGCATGGAAGTATGTATTTTTTTTATTGTAGGCCTGTAATTTTTAGGAATATCTCACTGAAATCTGTCCGAACAAGAGTCTAGTAAACATCCCAGGTATGATAAAATATGAAACCCGAAATCATAAATGATAATTTAATAAATAATCATTATTATTATTATACAGGACTTATATAGCGCCGACAGTTTGCTCAGCGCTTTACATTAGGGAGGGAGACAGTACAGTAACAATACAGTTCAATAAAAGAGGGATTAGAGGGCCCTGCTCCTAGGAGCTTACAATCTAGGAGGGAGGGGATAGTGGTACAAGAGGTAATTAGCTGTGGGGGATGGAGTGGTTGGGGGAGTAGGGGATTCCAGTAGTTAGTCGGGGTATGCTTCCCTGAAGAGATGAGTTTTCAGAGTGCGCCTAAAAGTGAGCAGAGTAGGCGATAGTCTAATAGCTTGGGGTAGGGAGTTCCAGAGGATGGGTGAAGCCCGTGAGAAATCCTGGAGACGAGCTTGGGAGGAGGAGACAAGGGAGCTAGAGAGTAGGAGGTCTTGTGAGGAGCGGAGAGTACGGTTTGGATGGTATTTAGAGACAAGGTCGGTGATGTAGTTAGGGCCAGTGTTATGAACGGCTTTATACGTCAGTGTTAGTGTTTTGTATTTTATCCGTTGGGCAATGGGAAGCCAGTGGAAGGATTGGCAGAGAGGGGTGGCAGATACAGAACAGTTAGTAAGGTGAATGAGTCTGGCAGCAGCATTCATCATAGACTGAAGTGGGGATAGCCTGCGATGAGGTAGGCCAGTGAGGAGGGAGTTACAGTAGTCAATCATAAAAAATAATATAATAAATTTAATTAAACAATGTAATCAAACCAAACACTGAAATGTGAAATATAGCGCCAAGTTCGCACATCACTGAGCAAAGTCGCAAAATAATTTTCAGTGTCTGATGACGAATTTCCCCACGAATCATTATCACTCAATTCTGCAAGTGGTTCTGATTTACTATCGCTGTTCTCTAGCCCAGCGGTTCTCAACCTGGGGGTCGCGACCCCTTTGGGGGTCGAACGACACTTTCCCAGGGGTCGCCTAAGACCATCGGAAAACAATTATTTCCGATGGCCTTAGGAACCGAGACACCGCTCCTTGATCCGTCTGCAGGTGTGGGCGGGATGACATGCCGTCCCTGTCATCTGGACACACCCCCGGGATCAATCCTTCCTCGTCGGTGATTGGCCACCGGAACTGTAGCTCAAGAGAGGCACACAGGCGGCCAATCACCGGCGAGGAGGTGGAGCTTGGAAAGGAGGAGCCGAGCGGCACCGCGAAGCACGAGCGAGTGAAGAGGAGGAAAGCGGCCGGAGAAGGAAGCCATCTGACCGGTAAGTGTTTGTACCATGGGAGAGGGAGGGAGCGAGCGAGCCCAGGCTGGAGCAGGGGTCAGCAAGGTAAGTATCATTGGTGTCAGTGGGAGGAATAGTGCCCAATCATTGGTGTCACTATTACCAATGATGGGGCACTATTCCTCCCCCCACTGACACCAACGATGGGGCACTATTCCTCCCACTGACACCAACGATGGGGCACTATTCCTCCCACTGACACCAACGATGGGGCACTATTCCTCCCACTGACACCAATGTTGGGGCACTATTGCTCCCCCTGATGCCAACGATGGGGGCACTATTCCTCCCACTGACACCAATGATGGGGCACTATTCCTCCCACTGACACCAATGATGGGGGCACTATTCCTCCCACTGACACCAATGATGGGGCACTATTCCTCCCACTGACACCAATGATGGCGCCGTATTCCCCCCACTGACACCAATGATGGGGCACTATTCCTCCCACTGACACCAGTGATGGGGCACTATTCCTCCCACTGACACCAATGATGGGGCACTTTTCCTCCCACTGACACCAGTGATGGGACACTATTCCTCCCACTGACACCAGTGATGGGGCACTATTCCTCCCACTGACACCAATGATGGGGCACTATTCCCCCCACTGACACCAATGATGGGGCACTATTCCCCCCACTGACACCAATGATGGGGCACTATTCCCCCCACTGACACCAATGATGGGGCACTATTCCCCCCACTGACACCAACGATGGGGCACTATTCCTCCCCCCACTGACACCAACGATGGGGCACTATTCCTCCCACTGACACCAATGATGGGGCACTATTCCTCCCACTGACACCAACGATGGTGTCAGTGGGAGGAATAGTGCCCCATCGTTGGTGTCAGTGGGAGGAATAGTGCCCCAACGATGGGGCACTATTCCTCCCACTGACACCAACGATGGGGCACTATTCCTCCCACTGACACCAACAATGGGGCACTATTCCTCCCACTGACACCAACGATGGGGCACTATTCCTCCCACTGACACCAACGATGGGGCACTATACTTCCCTCTGATACCAACGATGGGGCACTATTCCTCCCACTGACACCAATGTTGGGGCACTATTGCTCCCCCTGATGCCAACGATGGGGCACTATTCCTCCCACTGACACCAGTGATGGGGCACTTTTCCTCCCACTGACACCAGTGATGGGACACTATTCCTCCCACTGACACCAGTGATGGGACACTATTCCTCCCACTGACACCAGTGATGGGACACTATTCCTCCCACTGACACCAATGATGGGGCACTATTCCCCCCACTGACACCAATGATGGGGCACTATTCCCCCCACTGACACCAATGATGGGGCACTATTCCCCCCACTGACACCAATGATGGGGCACTATTCCCCCCACTGACACCAATGATGGGGCACTATTCCCCCCACTGACACCAATGATGGGGCACTATTCCCCCCACTGACACCAATGATGGGGCACTATTCCCCCCACTGACACCAATGATGGGGCACTATTCCCCCCACTGACACCAATGATGGGGCACTATTCCCCCCACTGACACCAATGATGGGGCACTATTCCCCCCACTGACACCAATGATGGGGCACTATTCCCCCCACTGACACCAATGATGGGGCACTATTCCCCCCACTGACACCTATGATGGGGCACTATTCCTCCCATTGACACCAACGATGGGGCACTATTCCTCCCCCCACTGACACCAACGATGGGGCACTATTCCTCCCCCCACTGACACCAACGATGGGGCACTATTCCTCCCCCCACTGACACCAACGATGGGGCACTATTCCTCCCACTGACACCAACGATGGGGCACTATACTTCCCTCTGATACCAACGATGGGGCACTATTCCTCCCACTGACACCAATGTTGGGGCACTATTGCTCCCCCTGATGCCAACGATGGGGCACTATTCCTCCCACTGACACCAACGATGGGGGCACTATTCCTCCCACTGATACCAATGATGGGGCACTATTCCTTCCACTGACACCAATGATGGGGCACTATTCCTCCCACTGACACCAATAATGGGGCCGTATTCCCCCCACTGACACCAATGATGGGGCACTATTCCTCCCACTGACACCAATGATGGGGCACTTTTCCTCCCACTGACACCAGTGATGGGACGCTATTCCTCCCACTGACACCAGTGATGGGGCACTATTCCTCCCACTGACACCAATGATGGGGCACTATTCCCCCCACTGACACCTATGATGGGGCACTATTCCCCCCACTGACACCTATGATGGGGCACTATTCCTACCACTGACACCAATGATGGGGCACTATTCCTACCACTGATACCAGTGATGGGGCACTATTCCTCCCATTGACATCAGTGATGGGGCACTATTCCTCCCACTGACACCAATGATGAGGCACTATTCCTCCCACTGCAAAATTACAGTTATGAAGTAGCAACGAAAATAATTTTATGGTTGGGGGTCACCACAACATGAGGAACTGTATTAAGGGGTCGCGGCATTAGAAAGGTTGAGAACCACTGCTCTAGCCGGTCTAAAACCGCTTTTGACCTAAAGGGACGCTTTTTGGACGCCATGGACGTTTCTAAGTTTCCAGGCAGAAAGAACAGTAAAATGCAGGCAGGGCGCCGGACAAAGCACTCGGGACAAAATGTATGTGAAATGGTTTGATACAGGAATGTTATACTATGTGATTTTAGTGTATTTAGTGAATGTCACTTTTACAATTTTTTAAATTTCCCGCCAGTTCCATCCCCCGTACATCCCAACGTCGCAGGGAACGGAACCCAGAAGACAGATGCCGGCATCGGCCGGAGGACAATACAGGGGACACTGCAGGAGGGACATCGCGGGAGCGCAGGACAAGGTAAGTGCAGAAGAGATCCCGGAGCAGCGCTGCAGTGTATTCCCGAGTGTAGCTCGGGGTTACCGCTTGTGGTGCTGAAACTTTACCCCGAGCTACACTCAGGAATACCTCCAGGGAGGTTAAAAAGAAAGCGAGTGGCTGTGTGCTGGAAAAGCTCTGCCATTTGATGCAAGTTTTCACACCACTTTCTGAGTAATTGTGCTGTGGGCTGGCAGCATGTGCAGGCACAGTCACATACATTTATGTCATTAGGCCTGCTCTAGTTTAAGAACACCCCTACGCGGCTGCTGTGTCCACTGGACACAGCGGATTACGGCTCTCCAAACTGAAATCACAATGTTAACAAAGCTGTTATGAATGATTCTCATTCATAACAGGCCATCTTCATATACCAGTGAGCAGCGATTGGCCCACAGCTATCACGTGATAGCTTGGCCAATCATAGCACCCTGTACCATGTGAATAGCTGTAGCCAATCACAGATCCATAGTAATTACAGCTTGTATAAATTAAACTCATTCATGGCAGTTCAAAGCATTGCTGTTACAATGATCATCATTTGTGACAGCAATCAAAGTGTAAAAAAGAAAAATCTCTCTACACCCCTCCAGTGTGAAATACACTAATGAAAGTATGTTAACCAAAAAATTAAAAATATTTTTTAAAAGAGTTTAAAAAAAAAATGATTGTCCCTGATCACTGATAAATGGCACATCAGTCATAAGATGACACTGTACTGCACTGGTGACAGTATTTAAAAAAAAAAAAATAGTAAAAACAAAATTATTTAATTTCTTCATTTTCCAAACAATTGTGACAAAAAATTAGTTAGTCTGGCTGAAAAAAGACAAAAGTCCATCCAGTTCAACCATTAAAAAAAAGAAAAGTTATTATCCTATACCCACAATTGACCCAAAGGAAGGCAAAAAAACCCCAGCAAAGCATGATCCAATTTGCTCCTGCAGGGGAAAAAATTCCTTCCTGATCCCCCGAGAGGCGATCATATATTCCCTGGATCAACTTTACCTATAAATGTTAGTATCCAGTTATATTCTGTGTATTTAGGAAAGAATCCAGGACTTTTTTGAAGCAATCCACTGAGCTGGCCAGAACCAACTCTTGAGGGAGTCTATTCCACATTTTCACAGCTCTTACTGTGAAGAAACCTTTCCGTATTTGGAGATTACATTTCTTTTCCTCCAGACATAAAGAGTGCCCCCTTGTCCTCTGTGATGACCTCAGGGTGAATAGCTCTACACCGAGTTCACTATATGAACCACTGATGTATTTATACATGGAGATCATATCCACCCCTTATGTATTATACATGGAAATCATATCCCCCCTTATGTATTATACATGGAGATCATATCCCCCCTTATGTATTATACATGGAGATCATATCCCCCCTTATGTATTATACGTGGAGATCATATCCCCCCTTATGTATTATACATGGAGATCATATCCCCCCTTATGTATTATACATGGAGATCATATCCCCCTTATGTATTATACATGGAGATCATATCCCCCCTTATGTATTATACATGGTGATCATATCCCCCCCTTATGTATTATACATGGAGATCATATCCCCCCTTATGTATTATACATGGAGATCATATCCCCCCTTATGTATTATACATGGAGATCATATCCCCCCTTATGTATTATACATGGTGATCATATCCCCCCCTTATGTATTATACATGGAGATCATATCCCCCTTATGTATTATACATGCAGATCATATCCCCCCTTATGTATTATACATGGGGATCATATCCCCCCTTATGTATTATACATGGGGATCATATCCCCCCTTATGTATTATACATGCAGAGCATATCCCCCCTTATGTATTATACATGCAGATCATATCCCCCCTTGTGTATTATACATGCAGATCATATCCCCCTTATGTATTATACATGGTGATCATATCCCCCCTTATGTATTATACATGGAGATCATATCCCCCCTTATGTATTATACATGGTGATCATATCCCCTCTTATGTATTATACATGCAGATCATATCCCCCCTTATGTATTATACATGCAGATCATATCCCCCCTTATGTATTACACATGGAGATCATATCCCCCCTTATGTATTATACATGGAGATCATATCCCCCCTTATGTATTATACATGGTGATCATATCCCCCCTTATGTATTATACATGGTTATCATATCCCCCCTTATGTATTATACATGGTTATCATATCCCCCCTTATGTATTATACATGGAGATCATATCCCCCCTTATGCATTATACATGGAGGTCATATCCCCCTTATGTATTATACATGGTGATCATATCCCCCCCCTTATGTATTATACATGGAGATCATATCCCCCCTTATGTATTATACATGGAGATCATATCCCCCTTATGCATTATACATGGAGATCATATCCCCCCTTATGCATTATACATGGTGATCATATCCCTCCTTATGTATTATACATGGAGATCTTTGCCCCCCTTATGTATTATACATGGAGATCATATCCCCCCCTTATGTATTATACATGGAGATCATATCCCCCCTTATGTATTATACATGGAGATCATATCCCCCTTATGTATTATACATGGAGATCATATCCCCCCTTATGTATTATACATGGTGATCATATCCCCCCCTTATGTATTATACATGGAGATCATATCCCCCCTTATGTATTATACATGGAGATCATATCCCCCTTATGTATTATACATGGAGATCATATCCCCCCCTTATGTATTATACATGGAGATCATATCCCCCCTTATGTATTATACATGGAGATCATATCCCCCCTTATGTATTATACATGGAGATCACATCCCCCCTTATGCATTATACATGGTGATCATATCCCCCCTTATGTATTATACATGGTGATCATATCCCCCCCTTATGTATTATACATGGAGATCATATCCCCCCTTATGTATTATACATGGAGATCATATCCCCCCCTTATGTATTATACATGGAGATCATATCCCCCCCTTATGTATTATACATGGAGATCATATCCCCCCCTTATGTATTATACATGGAGATCATATCCCCCCCTTATGTATTATACATGGAGATCATATCCCCCTTATGTATTATACATGGAGATCATATCCCCCCCTTATGTATTATACATGGAGATCATATCCCCCCCTTATGTATTATACATGGAGATCATATCCCCCCTTATGTATTATACATGGAGATCATATCCCCCCTTATGTATTATACATGGTGATCATATCCCCCCTTAATCTCCTCTTCTCAGGAGAGAATAAATTCAGTTCCTCTAATCTTTCCTCATAGCTGATCTTCTCCATGCCTCTTATCAGTTTGGTTGCCCTTCTCTGTACTTTCTCCAGTTCCCCAATGTTCTTTTTGTGAATTGGTTCCGAAAACTGAGCTGCATATTTCAGATGAGGTGTTACTAATGATTTGTACCGGGGGAAATGATATCTCTCTCTCTGGAGTCTATACCTCTTTTAATACAAGAGAGGATTTTGCGCTCTTTAGAAACCGCAGCTTGGCATTGCATGCCGTTACTAAGCTTGTGATCTACCAGAACTCCCATTTCCTTCTCCACCATTGACCCCCCAGTTGTACCCCCCTAGTATGTATGATGCATGCATATTCTTAGCCCCCAAGTGCAGAACCTTACATTTATCAACATTAAACCTCATTTGCCACATAGTTGCCCAATTACACAGAGCATTGATGTCGGCTTGTAAGTTGGAGACATCCTGTAAGGACGTTATTCCCCGGCACAGCTTGGTGTCATCTGCAAAGACTGAAATGGGATTTATAATCCCAGACCCTATAGCATTTATAAATATATTAAAAAGTAAGGGTCCCAACACTGAACCTTGGGGTACACCACTGACACCCCTAGACCATTCAGAGTATGAATCATTAACCACTACTCCCTGAATACCATCTTTTAGCCAGTTTTCTATCCATTTACATACAGATTTTTTCAAACCTGTAGACTTTACCTTACACATTAGCCGTGTGTGGGGAACTGTGTCAAACACTTTTGCAAAATCCAAGTATACCACGTCCACCGCCACCCCTCTGTCCAAGTATACCACGTCCACCGCCACCCCTCTGTCCAAGTATACCACATCCACCGCCACCCCTCTGTCCAAGTATACCACATCCACCGCCACCCCTCTGTCCAAGTATACCATGTCCACTGCCACCCCTCTGTCCAAGGTTTTGCTCACCTCCTCATAAAAAGAAATCAGATTTGTTTAACAACTTCTGTCTTTCATGAATCCATGCTGTCTGTTGCTTAAAAATTTTTTTTCCAGCAAGAACTCATCTATGTGGTCTCTTCTTAAACTCTCCAGTATCTTCCCAACTATAGAAGTTACACTATTTCTAAGAATTACAGCTTCAAAAAACTTGCCATGCCTCTTACTAAATACCTTGGACTGTCTACTTTCCAAAACGTGATCATTTGGGCGATATTTGTACTGTTCTGACAATTTTGGACCTCAAGGAATAAGCTAGGCCATCAGTACATCAGGATTGGTAAATTTTCAAATATATATACCATAGTTTGTAGATTGACTTTCACACGAGCCAATTAATATACACTTATTGGGGTTTTTTTTTCTTTTACCAAAAACATGTAGCAAAATACATTTTGTCCTAAATTTATGAAGAAATTAAATTTTTTAATTTTTTTTTATTATTGGCTACATTTTAGAACAAACAGAAAGTAGAAAGAATTGTGGCTTTTTTTCAAAATGTTAGTTCTTTTTCATTTATATAATAAAAATATGTATAAAATAAAACATTCCATCAAAAGAAAGCTCTGTTTATGTGAAAAAAAGTACAGTGTTGCATGACTGAGCCATTGCCAGTTAAAGTAGCGCAATGCCAAATAGCAAAAAATGGGCTGGTAAAGAAGGGGTAAAACCTTCCAGAGCTTAAGTGGTTAATCTCTTCTTAAAACATAATAATTTAGTGTAATTGACACAAAAATATATTTTCATATAGTAGATTCTTGTTTAACGGGAGCCTGCTATCTATGGGGTTAGGAAGAGAGGCAGAGAGTCTGTGGTTTTGGGTGAAGTCTCTTCCTCTCCAACACTGAGGGTGATCAGAGCTGCAGGAAAATGAAGGGGAGATAGTATTGTGCAGTCACAGAATTGGGACTTTAATTATGCCTCTGAAAGTGACACACCAATATCTCAGTTGGCTGTTATTCTCACAATTATATTACAACAATCTTGTATTAAAATTGCCACATGGCCTATAAAAAATACAAAGAAGCACAGTCAAGAATACAGAATAGTCAGGCTTAGGACCATGGTCTACACATTTCGCGGGGCCACCCTCTTCTTCAGGACCCTTCAGACCTCAGGAGAACGTCATCTATTTTACAGTTTATTGTAAAAAAAAAAAATGTTAAGTCACACTATATACATTGCCTAATGTAAATTAAAAA
This sequence comes from Staurois parvus, assembly GCF_062004578.1. Classification (NCBI taxonomy): domain Eukaryota; kingdom Metazoa; phylum Chordata; class Amphibia; order Anura; family Ranidae; genus Staurois; species Staurois parvus. The sequence continues at coordinate 1,947,650 of NW_028318004.1, forward strand.
ACAAAAAAAAGTAAATATACAAGGTTATTCAAAAAGATGGAGAAGATTCCAACTTTTTTTTTAAACTAACTGTAGGAGATTGAAGCACATTTTGCACATTGCTGGATAGAAGAAGGTTCAAAGTTAAAAACCTGACTTGCAAGATGGTGCCCCGCCTCACTTCCACTTGGAGATGGAGTGTTCTTTGAAGGACACCATTCCAGGTCGATGGATTGGAAGAGGTGGAGAACAAGATATTGTTCATTGTGTGGCCTCCCAGGTCGCCAGACCTTACCCCGCAATTTTTCTTTTTATCTGTGGGGGTGCATAAAAGAAAGGGTGTTTGTCCCAACTTTGCCTGCTACTCTTTAAGATCTGAGGCATCAGATTGTTGAAGCTGTGAATTCAGTATCTAGTGACCAGTTGATTTGTGTGTGGTAAGAAATGGTCTACCCTTTTGATGTTTGTCACAGAACACATGGTGTTCATGTTGAGCGCATACAACCTCAAGGACCATAAACCATTTTGATCCAGTGATGTGCGGAATGTGCTTCTATAACTTCTAAAATCTGCTCCATCTTTTTGAATAAACCTGAATATAAAAAGATATATATGTATACTTATGTTGTAAGTACTGTGTTTGTGTCAGCCATGTAAATGAGAACATTTTGATATATATATATTATACTTTACAATACTATTTAACTTTCAATTTACAAAGGTACGACTGTTGTACTGAAGTGCACTCATGTACATGTAAAATTATGACCTAAACAAAGCAAGATGGTTTACATACTGATTATTTAAAGCCCAAGTCCAGGCAACTAAAACATTATCCGTTGTGGTGGAGCTGCACCAGCACTGCAAGGGTCAATAGCTACTTTTATCTAGGGGAGAGGAGAAACCCTTTTACTTACCTTACTAGATCCTCTGCTCCCCTGGTGGATAGTGCTCCCTCACGATCCGGTGGTGGACAGTCCCTTGGTGTCGTCATGTCCAAAACAGGACTTTGGACCCTGCTTAGGTGTTGATGACATCAGGACCCTAGACCAGTGGAGCATGGGAGTGCAGACACTGCGGGGACCGGTCTAATAGCTGGGAGGTGCGGGGGATCTAGTGAGAACATTACCTTTTTATTATATCCCTAGACCTATATTGGCCCTTGCGATGCAGGCAGAGCCCAACTGCAATGGATATGTTTTTTAGTTGCCCAGAGTTTGGGTTTGAATATTAAAAACACTCAAACTTCCATTTGAAAGACACAATAAATCTAAAATACAAGCTGATTTATGTAAAATTTTTAATAGGTTTGTGAATAAATATTATAAAGTTTCTGGGATTTATGAGTTCAGAATATGTGGAACAATGGAGGTATAGAAGGAAAGGATGTAAGAGTTTTAGGGGATTTACAAGAACTGAATATAAAAGGAGATATCTAAGAAGAAATAATTAAAAGGATGTCGGTATAAAGGAAGGAGATGAAATTTATGGATAACAAAAAACCTTTGTTCAGTAAATGGCACTCACTGCTCAGTGTTTTTCTAGCAATAAATTTAAAATGTAAGTCCTGTGCTTAGGATTTTACTTCAAGTAGGTGCATCAAGAGGGGTTATATGGGCTGTGCTGAGATTGTTTAATGCACAGATTGCTGTTTTAATGGAGAGCTCAGAGGTTCTTCAGATGGTTTACCATAGTGCGCTCAAGACAGACACTTGTAAAGCGCACTTCTGTCCAAAAGTGATGCATTGCATGCAGTGAGCTCCACCACCAGGTCTTTAGAAACTCCACCAGACAGATCCCCTCCCTTGGAATGACTGAGGTTCTCCCTTGTATGTACCTTTGGTTACAATGCTAGACGTTTCATGACACAGGGTGGATTAAAGCAGAGAGTTTGAGATTCTAAACGATAAGTTCACCTTTGGGAACATGTTACATCAGGGTTTCTCAACCAGGGTTCCATGGAGCCCTGGGGTTCCTCCAAAGGTTGCTAGGGGTTCCTTGAGCAATGAGCAATTTCGCGTTGACGTATTTCCGGTTGGTCTCCCGAACGTCCGACGTCATTTCCGGTGAGTGGAACGCACGCCGAGGGGTGCGTTCCAGGCGGCCATTTTGACTAGTGGAGGAAGTTTTCTCTATGGAGGCTGTCATCCTGCTGTATACAAGGCTGTGAGTTCCTAGGAGTTGTGGAAATTCGATTGCTGTTTGAAAATTCGATTGATGTCTATAAATAAATGCTGGTTTTTATCCTATGAAATGTGAGTGGTTTGGCTTAAATTAAATAATAAGGGGTATAACAGTATTACAGTATTAGTTTTTTTCTCCTTTTTGGAACTTGGTGATTTGGCGAGGGGACGAGTGGAGAAATACCCATAGATCTGAGGTGGAAAATAGAGGAGTCCTCAAAGGGGGTCCAGGAGCCCTAAATAATCCTGAATGGTGTTTTACTCACCAATATCTGGTGAGTGCGGTTTATGTTGGTTTTGGCACTGGTGGATGGTGGAAGAATTATTTGAAGCACTGAAGATTATTTTTTAGAAAGTTTTTTTTGGGGATCACTGGACTTTTGATTCATGAAATAATTTTTATATTTTTTATTTTTATATGTCACGGGTTTGTGGTCACTTATATTTATCACTGGACTTTAAAGATTATTTAAAAATGTTTTTATATAATTTTATATTCACTCATTATTGTAATATTTGTGTTTTGCGCTGGTTTATATTGAGAAAATTTGTTTTGGTTTATATACCTATGCACAGCAGCATTTCACTTAAAATTGGTTGTTAGTAGATTGGTCCTGGGCGCTGTGTTTTTTCCATTTAAAAAATGAGCAATTTCTGCCTCTCAGATAAGTCCCCGTGACATCATTGATGCTTGTAGCTATCTGAAAGAGGGTAATTATTCCCAATGACCACAAGTGTAAGGAGCATTCTTCCCACTGACCATCACATTAATGTATCATGAATTGTAGATAGAGTAATTATTAGCAGGGGTTCCCTGAGATTAGAAAGCTTTTTCAAGGGTTCCTCTGTGTTGAAAGGATTGAGAGAGGCTGTGTTACATGTTCCAGTCCCATTGCTGCAGCCGCTGCCCTCTCTTCCTGTGACAGTTGCACGGGGGAGAAGTTCCCCATAGGAGTTGTTACTTTTTGACGGCTACGTCATTCATTCACAGACTTCTGTGAATGAATGAACTACAAATCCCGACAGCCTTTGCGGCTGTCAGTTTATAGTTCTCAACGAACTGCCACGGCACTGTTGAGCACTGTGGGAGTTAATTGATTCTTCCTGTCGCAGTGTATCTGTTTACCTGTACGCGGTATGAGCACACAGATACACTGACAGTATTGAAGGAGACCTGCATGGCACCAGCTATCTGCTGATCACTGGTGCAATGTTTTCCAGGCTCAAAACAAAAAAATAAAAATAGTAAATGCTAATTTTTTACTTGCAAAAAAATTGGGCATTTATTAATATTTTTCTAAAAAGTGAACTTATCCTCTAAAGGATAAGTTCACCGTTGGGTTACATATTCCATCCGTTTTTAGGGTGGAATATGTAACGTACCCATAGCCGCAGCTGCTCCCGCAGCCCCCCTCTTTCTGACAGTATGTGGAAACTTCTCCCTGTATTAGCTATCTGTCAGATTTGAAAACCGCGGGGCTCCGCCCACACATCCGCGTCATTCATTCACAGACTTCCGTGAATGAATTAACTGCAAGTTGCGACAGCCTTAGCGGCTGTGGGTTTGTAGTTTTCAATTAACTACCCCGGCGCTGTGGAGTGCTGTGGTAGTTCATTGAAGCTTCCTGTCAGAATAACTGCTTGCTTGTACATCCCATACAGGCAAGCATATATTCTGACAGGTCTGCAGGAGACCTGCATGGCATCAGCGATCTATTGATTGCTAGTGCAATGTTTTCAGGGCTGCTTTGGACAAAAATAATACATGCACATTTTTTTACCTGCAAAAAAATGTGCATTTATTATTTTTGTCCAAAATGTGAACTTATCCTTTAATTCTTTTTGCAATAAAAGGGATCTTTCAGTGTGTGCTGTTCTGCAGCAGTTAAAGTCCCCTTCCAGACTAGACAGCCAGGCTGCAAACCTCAGCACAGGAGCAGAGCAGATGGGCTCCATTTACATTGGAAGCGCAGCTCAAAGAGTTTTAAAGATAAAATTGAGCATACCAGATGAGCTGCAAACCACTCTGGACCCAGCACAGTAAATATTGAAACATTTTTTGGATTCATTCCAGGCCAGTCACATGATGAGCAGGATCCTCTTGCTTCAGCTTCACTTGTATGGCGGTGTTTAAAGTGACATCTTATAGGCTCCTGAAGGTTTTACACACTTTTTGACCAGGGTATTTGCTATTCAGCACTGTGCTACTTTAACTGGCAATTTCGTGGTCGTGCAGCACTGTATTCAAATTAAATTTATAACATTTCTTAATACAAATAGAACTTTCTTTTGATGGTATTTGATTAATACTGGGTTGTTTATTTTTTATATATTTTTTATATGAATGAAAAAAGACTGAAAAGTTTGGAATTTTTTTTTAACTTATATATCCAATAGAAAAAAAAAACTAATTTCTTCATAAATCTAGGGCGAAATGTGTTCTGCTACATGTCTTTGGTTAAAAAAAAAATCCAAATAAGTGTATATTTGATTTGTCTGAAAGTTATATTGTCTACAGATGATTGAGTGTGTGTGTGTGTGTGTACATATACTGTTTTTATACTAGTAATGGTGGTGATCAACAACTTATAGTGGGACTGTGATAGTGTGGCGGGCATTTTGACACTAATTGACACTGAATGGGAACTGGCTTTCTGATATAAAACATATCCAATTGAAAAAAAACCAATAATCTAATTTCTTTAAAAATGTAGTCCAAAAATGGTAAAAAAATCCAAATAAGTGTATATTGGTTGTTTTGTGTGAAAGTTAGTGTCTACAAGCCATCATATATGTACTGGAATATTTATTTATTTATATGAGTAATGGTTTTGATCAGCAACTTCTGGGAATGTAATAGTGCTGCGGGCGATCTGACACTGGGTGGGGCACTGACCTCACCAGTAACACTAATATAGTGATCAGTGATATTACTATTCACTGTCACTGTACTAATGACAGTCTGGGAACGGGTTAACATCTAGGGGCAATCAAAGTGTTAACTGTGTGCCTAACCGTGTGTAATTTGTTCTGCTTTTACTAAGAGATGTGGTTCTTTTTTTCTCCCTAACATATGATAGGAAAGTGCAGCGCTATATAATGAATATTGATATATAATGTCCCCAATAACATAAGCATATATCAGTGACAGTCTATATGGTGAAGATAGTATGGTACAATAATCCAATCCAGTGGCGGTAAGAAGTACGCACTCACCAGATGCGTAATTCAAGTACACAATGTGTAAATCAACACAGATCTCCTTCACAGATATAGGTCTGGTCTGGAACACAGGATAATTCTCCCTCAGGATGGTATGGTTATGAGCCCTCAGAGATGTAGGATGATCCAGCTGGCTAGAGGTCCCTTTAAGGGCTAGGTAGGTACAGGTGCCTGCTTACAGGAGCTTCCCTCTCTGGATACGGTGGGTAGATGACTGGATCACAGCAGGGCTCTATAAATAACATAGCTCCTCAAGGGAGACCAAGAAGAGTGCCCATAGTGCATTAGATTATATCAAGATTTATTAAATGTAAAAACGAATCAATAAAACATCAATAGGTATACGCAGCAGCGTCAGGTATAGACAAAGACTGACCGTCCAGAAACTATGATGGCCGCCGGGCCTCCACGTGGCTCTGGCGGCGTGACGTCACGACGTCCTAGGCTCCTAACGCGTTTTGTGCGTTGCAGGGAGAACAAAACAGTCACATCGCTGCTCCATGTACAGAGCCCTGTGTTGTTAGTAAACACAGGGCTCTGTACTGTGATTCACTAAGCCGATCAGCATAATTTATGACCGGGACCTGCTGACCAACTTGTGCTGTAATGAATGACAGAACAAAGAGGGTGGCAGGTACGCGTGCATGTGCCGGAAATGCTGGATCACGTATATCTATGTGATCCAGTGCAGAGCGGTTGCACACCCACTGGAAAAATGCAAAGGGTGGTTCAAAACTGGTTAAACAATATCTGCCATAATGGCAGATGGCACTCCCTCCACATTCCAGCAGTGGACTGGCATTCAGCATCATCACGTTCAATGCTATAAACCCTACTTTGATCTTGATGTCGGGACTTTAGACCACTGGACCATGGGGAGAAGAAGTTACAGGGACCGGTCCAGCTGCATGGAGGAGCAAAGGTTTGGGTAAGTACATCTTCTTTTTTTGTTTCCCTAGACCAAAACAAGCAATGTACCCTTGCAATGCAGGCACAGACACACTGCAAGGGATACATTTTTAATTGCTCGGAGTTGGGCTTTAGTGTACAAGGACATTTGTGTCTCTGCGCTACTTTTTTTCCCCATACAAGTCAATGTGAATGCCAAAGCAAGTCAGAGTAACTGGGAAGCATACTGTATTTGACTTGCTTCTGATGCCCCTGTACTCTAGTTATTTCGGCGCACTCTATTCGGGGTACTGTCAGTGCAAACAAAATTCAATCATGAAAGACCGACAACAATAAAGCAGAAAAGAAAGTAAGTGATTACATCTGAAAAATGAAGCCTGGCATGTGAAAAGAAATGAAAAGCGAATAAAAAGTTCATCGCTTTCTGACTGACAGGCTGCTCAGAAGTCTTCCCTGTAAACAGGACTTTGGTGAATTGGCTTCGAGGTTGTCGAAGGTTTAAACCGGCTCTGTAATTCATCACTTGCTGGCTCAATGAGCTTGCTAGTTATTTCCTCTTATAAATAAACATGACACAACAGCTCTTTGTGTAGCATTTCGTTCAGTGTTTCTGCATCCCGTAGTGGGTATCGGGGATGAAGATTTAGTTATATGTGGAAGCGGATGGTTTTCTAATGGCCTCTGGTGTGCTGTTTGGTTAGAACAATAAGAGAAAAGTAAGGAGAGGAATTTAGTTGGTGTTTCCTTCGGGGTATAGAGGAAGAACATTTAAGTAGCTTTGTTATTCAGTATAGAAGAAAGGAGTTTGCTACATGCAAGTATGTGAACGTCTCAGTATTATGCTGCAAGGTCTTTGATGTTATGGGGGATTGGGCAGTGGGTTAAAGTGAAGCTGAAGTTGAAATTAAACAGGATATTTATCGTGTTGGTAAATAAAGTGAACTTGTGTGTGAGTAGATGATGCGAGATCCCCCAGGGTGTAGAGTCTGATGGCCAACCAGCAGTCAGATACTCCATCCCAGAGGTTTGGACTTAGATGTGTGTTAACCCCAGGTCACAACCCCTAGGACCACCCTGGTCAATGTATGAAGACAAACCGGACTTGCAGAAGCAGATGAGCACAGGGACATTCTAAAGGCAGAGGTCAAAACAAGAACAGTGATGGACTTAGGCCTGCAGACACACTAGAGCAGAACATGGAATAGGAGCCTACAGGAGGGAACTTCAGAATAGACCAGGCAGCAGGACTGCAGAACCCAGCACAGGAGTATACCAGATGAACTGCAAACCATACCAAACAATGAGACTGCGGACTCCAGCACAAAAGCATATTATTATTATAATACAGGATTTATATCGCGCCAACAGTTTGCTCAGCACTAAGGACCGGGTGCAGGTCTTTCAAAGGAGCCATATATATATATATATATATATATATATATATATATATATATATATATATATATATAATTATACAGGATTTATAGTGTCAACAGTTCGCTCAGCACTTTACAATATAACGGGAGACAATACAGCAACAATACAGTTCAATACAAGAGGGTTAGGAGGGCCCTGATCCTGGGAGCTTACATTCTAAGAGGAGGAATAGAAGATTCCATTATTAGCTGAGGGCAGGATAGGCTTCCCTGAAGAGATAGGTTTTCAGAGATCACCTAAAAGTGAGCAGAGTAGTTGTTAGTCTGATAAATTGGGGTAGAGAGTTCCAGAGGATGGGGGAAGCTCTGGAGATGAGCATGGGAGGAGGAGACAAGGTAGCTAGAGAGCAGGAAGTCGTGCGAGGAGCGGAGAGTGATACGGTTTGGTTGATATTTGGAGACAAGATCTGTGATGTAATTTGGGGCAGAGTTATAAATTACTTTATATGTTATTATTAATGTGAATTTTATCCGTTGGGCAATGGGAAGCCAGTGGAGGGATTGGCAGAGAGGGATGGAGGACACTGAATGGGGGCCAGTGGAGGGATAGGCAGAGAGGGGTGGCAGATACAGAACGGTTGGTAAGGTGGATGAGTCTGATAGCAGCATTCATGATAGACTGAAGAGGGGATAGCCTGCAATGAGGTCGGCCAATGAGGAGGGAGTTACAATAGTCAAAGCGAGAGATAACAAGGGAGTGAATAAGTTGCTTAGTGGTTTCCAAGGACCAGGGGCAGACTGACCATTTGGAAACTCGGGCACTGCCCAAGGGCCCGGGGTCAGTAGGGGGCCCCATGAGATGCCCCTGGTACCTTTTTCATAGGCTTTTTGGAGTTTGGGCAAGGACACAGAGGCCCCATGATCTATCCATGACCTATTGCCCGGGGGCCCCATGAGTTGTCAGTCTGCCCCTGGGGAGGACTCAAAATTGGCTTAATGCTAATGACAGACTACATCATATATTTAATTTTGATCTCCTCCTTAGTTACACTGGAACTAAAACCCAAACACTTTTTTTTTTTAAATTTGTTTTCTGTAGCACTTTTCTCCCTGGGGATCCGAAGTATGAAGGAGGTGAGGCAGCCATCTTGGACACCCTCAACTGAGCCAATTAACGTAACCGCATGTATTTAGAAGAAACCGGAGTACCCAGAGGTGATCCTTGCAAACACAGAGAGAACATGAAAGTTTTTCCTCTGCTGGCAAAGATTTCCTCCAGGTACTCTGGCCTAATCCAAAGACATGCTGGTAGGTTAATTAGCTCAGTGCAGATAGTGTCCTGGTCAGGATTTTAACTGAGGCCCCAAGTGCTGCAAGGCTGGAGTGCTACTCACTAAGCCACTGTGCCCTTGAACATGTTCCTGTGTTTTTTGGGTTTTTTTGTTCTTATAATTCCTGCTTTCAAAAGATACATTTCTTTTTGTCCTACCGCCGAGGTGTATCCACAGGCATCTTCTTCCCAATGGTGACAACACTTACTCAATTCAGCTGTTGAACTTCAAGCAGCCATGCTGACACATATTACTCTGCCGCATTCCAAACTGTAAAGTTCAGGGAACATGCGTACATCCGCAAGAAGCTCACAGAAAAAGAAAAAGTCTACAAATGTGCACAGGAAGAGAAATCATGAACAAAGCTTTTCATTTATTTTCTTAAACTTTCACACACATGTTAAAATCAGCATTTTTAAAAAATACACTAGAATGAATGTTTAGTGTACACAAATACAATATAATACCCAATTTTTGGTAAAAAATAAATAAAAGATGGGGTTGCGTTACTCAACTCAAATGGATACAAACGTGAAGATTTCATTGTGAAAATTTAAAAACTTAAACTTTTTCATAGGTGACTTTAAAAAGCCTTTACTAGTTACTAGTTTAGAGTTAACAGTGAATAACGGTCCTTGAATTATTGCTCTCACTCCAACATTTGTGATGATATCTCACACATGTGGCGCAACTTCACAGTTTGCGTTTGCATGTATATGGAAGGGAAAGGGGGATACCGGGAGTTTTTAAAAAATGTTATTAGCTTTATTTATTTTATAAACATAAATTTTTTTCATTTAAGTTTTTTGCTGTCACAAGGGTGCTAACGAGCCCTCTATGTGATAGCATGGGCAGGTGATTGTTCCCCTGACATCTCCAAAAAGAGAACCTTTGCCTCCCCTGCCCTCCACTGCAGGTTATCAAGTACCGATCATGCTTAATTAGCTGCCTCCCTGGCTGCAGGAGCCATGGAATGACAGCTGTGAAACCAGAATTGATTAAATCATTCTCTCTTCCAGCTTCAATACTCACAGGAGGTATCGGGGAATGGATGCTTCTCAAGCTCCTGATCCTTAATGGATGATTTTAACTTGGAATTGGGGGTGCTGTGAAGGGGGAATCCTGCCCTTATTTTCTGGTGTAAACGTGATCTGGGTGGCTGTAGAGCCGCCCAGATCAATTTTACTAAACACCTGATTGCCAGCTGAAAAAAAATAATACCAGACTCAGGACTGCGGTTGCAGTCATGAGCTTGCTTTAACTACTTGAAGCCCAAGGAGCTTTAAAATGGACTATGGACATCAAGTGGTTAAAAGAGAAGCATGGGTTTGAAAAAACCTAAATAATTATCTAGGTGGATGCTGTATATGTCCCCTGCTGCTTCAAAGACTGAGATCTGAGCAATCAAACACTGCTTATCACTCAGTTCTTGGTCTTCAGTGAGTAGAGAACTCTCCCCCTTCAGCGTTCACTGGGCTGTGGAGGGGTTGGGAGCGGCTAGCTCAGGCTCACAGTGGCTCATTGAGGGGCCAAGCCCACTGCTGGTCCAGACATCTGAGTGGATCCCAACTTTACAGTCTGGATCTTTCCAGAGCCTGGACTGGCTGAGTGATGTCAGCTGACAGTGGGTTTTAGCTTCATCTAAAAGAGAAGTAGAGCCAAAATGGCTGTGGCCATACTTCTCCTTTAATTATTATTATTATACAGTATTTATAAAGCGCCAATAGTTCGCTCAGCGCTGTACATTAGAAAGGGAGACAGAACATGTGACAGAACAATACCAATACAATGCAAAACATGAGGGGATTGAGGGCCCTGCTCCTTGGAGCTTACAATCTAGGAGGGAGGGGATGGTAGCACAGGAGGAGATAGCTGTGGGGGATGGAGTGGTAGGAAAAGTGGAGGAGGTCGGCAAGTTAGCAGAGGGTGGGGTAGGCTTCCCTGAAGAGATGGGTTTTCAGGGTGTGCCTAAAGGAGAGGAGAGTAGGTGATAATCTGATGGGTTGGGGCAGGGAGTTCCAGAGGATGGGTGACTCCCTGAAGAAGTCCTGGAGGCGGGCATGGGAGGAGAAGACCGGCGAACTAGAGAGAAGGAGGTCTTGTGAGGAGTGGAGTGTGTGTGCTGGGTGGTACTTGGATATTAGGTTGGTGATGTAGCTTGGGGCAGTATGGTGGACAGCTTTGTACGTCAGTGTTAGGATTTTGAATTTGATCCGTTGCGCAATCGGAAGCCAGTGGAGGGATTGGCAGAGGGGGGTGGCGGAGATGGAGCGGTTGGAAAGGTGAATGAGTCTGGCAGCCGTATTCAGGATGGACTGAAGCGGGGATAGCCAGCGGCGAGGCAGGCCAGTGAGGAGGGAGTTGCAGTAGTCGAGTCGTGATATGATGAGGGAGTGGATGAGCTGTTTAGTGGTTTCTGGGGTTAGGAACGTGCGGATTTTGGCGATGTTGCGGAGGTGGAGTCTGCACGGGTTTGTTAAAAATTGGACTTGGGGCTGGAAGGATAGGTTGGAGTCCAGAATGACACCAAGTACTCTGGCCTGCGGGGCGGGTTTGATGGTGGCGTTGTTGGACATGATGGAGAAGTCAATGTCAATGTTGTCCAGGCGGGGGAAAGACAAGAAACTCAGTTTAAGGAAGTGGAGCGACATCCAGTCAGATATGTCGCTCAGTAGGTGTGTGATTCGGGCGGAGACTGAGGTGGTGTAATTAAAAAACAATGCTGTTTTACATACAGTGCTCTTCAAAATAAAGTTTGCTTCTAGTTCTACTGTAACAACTCTACATATATAATAATGGAAAAAAAAAAAAAACCCCATAAAGATTCCTTATGATTACATAGGTTGGCATTCTACAGAAGAATCCATTTTATAAGTTAAAATACTGAAGTGGAAATCTATATCATTTTCCTGGCATGACTCCAGCATATGATGGAATTCAATAAGTGACTCCTACAGATTTTATTGTATCATGACCTTTAAAAAAAAAAAAAAAAAAAAGCATCCCTGTGAAAAGTCATTATTTAGCAGGAAGAGAATCCAAAGAGATTCTTCACCAATAAATGCTATTTCACATAAAGCCTGCCATTCAGTGATACTGTCTATGGCTCCTTATTGTACAGAGATGGACTTTTATTAAATACTAGTTTCTCGTTTCTTTGCAGTTATCGACTTTTCTAAATACTTCCCCTGACATTACTGAATGAATAAAGAGAGCGCTGTATATACAGGAATCTTAGAGGACCTTTATCAAAGGTGAAAGCTGATGAGATTGATAGAACAGCGGAAATAATGAGTTTCCTTGGGGAAGACGTTGCTTGTGCTGGAGATGGGTCATATGGTCCGAATGGCTGTTCCTTCCTTTTGACAGATATCATGTGACCCAACGCCAAGGCCTTTGGTCACTAGACATATCATGGCTAAGTCCAGGTTTTTTTTTTTTTTTCTACGCCATTGTTACTTTTCTGGCCATTGCTCCCAGCAAGACTAAAGCATTGTTGTAACTGAAATTGATATTAAAGTTTCATTTTTTAAAAAATAACAATTGCCATACTTACCTGCTCAGTGCAATGGTTTTGTACAGAGCAGCCCCAATCCTCCTCTTCTTGGGTCCCTCACCGGCGCTCCTGACTCCTCCCTCATGACCAGCGCCCCCAATAGCTAGCCACTTGTTATTGGGCATGGTGCACTGGTACATGCTCGCTCCTGAGCCCCACTCTATGCCTACATAAGACACATAGAGCCATGGCTTGGCCCTGCACCCCCAATCTCTTCTCATTGGCTCACAGGCTGTGGTTGACAGCAGTGGGAGCCAATGAGGAGAGGGAGATCTGGGACAGCCAAAGCTCCCATGCACAACGCTGGATCGAGAGGGTGCTCATATGACATCCACCCAGATCGATGAAAGTCTTGCCCGGCCATCATTGTATTATAGATTGGGTGGTAACTGCTTAAAGAGACCCTTCCCTATTCAGAGCAAAATTACAATGTCAGTGCAATGCCCTCCTCCCAACCTTTAGGTATTCATCCTCCCATCACTTTTTCCTACTTTGCAGCTGCCACAAGAATATCATGCAATTTGGGGTGGAACATGTACCCCACCAAAACTTCCCACCCACAACCCCCCTCCACACCTGATGCTTTGCCTGACCATCTCCCATCCCTTCACCATACCAGGGGCGGACTGACAACTCATGGGGCCCGCGGGCAATAGGGGATCATGGGACCCCTGTGTCCTTGCCCAAACTCAAAAAAGTCTATGAAAAAGGTACCAGGGGCATCCCATGGGGCCCCCTACTGTCCCCGGGCCCTCGGGCAGTGCCCGAGTTTCCAAATGGTCAGTCCGCCCCTGCACCATACATGCACAGGTAGCAAGACCTCCTTCTCGGTTCCTTTCCACACAGCACAGAGCTGATATCCAATTCCCCTATGCACTGCTACAATCTGCACAGTGTGTAGCTGGTTCCTGTAGCTGTGCTGTCATTCCATTTTCAGAGGTCAGAAGAGCACCGTAGTAACCAGCTACACACTAAGGGAGATTTACTAAAACTGGAGCGCTCAGAATCTGGTGCAGCTGTGCTAAGTAACCAAACAGCTTTCAGGTTTATTATCTAAGCTTAAATGAACAAGCTGGTTACTATGCACACCTGCTCCAGATTCTGAGTACTCCAGTTTTAGTAAATCTCTCCAGATGTGCATAAGAGAATCTGATTTCAGCTCTGTGCTGTGCCGAAAAGAACCGAGAAGGAGATCTTGCTGCATGTGCTCAGGCTGTGTATGTACTGTGCAGGGATGGGAGCTATGCTGAGTGCCCTGCCAGCAGTCACCTCTGTGCTCTATCCTTCCAGCGGTGACCCTTGTCCTCTCTCCTTCCAGTGGTCACCCTTGTCCTCTCTCCTTCCAGCGGTCACCCTTGTCCTCTCTCCTTCCAGCGGTCACCCTTGTCCTCTCTCCTTCCAGCGGTCACCCTTGTCCTCTCTCCTTCCAGCGGTCACCCTTGTCCTCTCTCCTTCCAGCGGTGACCCTTGTCCTCTCTCTTTCCAGCAGTCACCCCAGTCCTCTCTCCTTCTAGCAGTGACCTCTGTGTTCTGTCCTTCCAGCGATGACCCCTGTCCTGTCTCCTTCCAAAGGTGACCCCTATCCTCCCTCCCTCCCTACAGTGGTGACACTTTGTCCTCTCTCCTTCCAGCGTTGACCCTTGTCCTCTCTCCTTCCAGCGTTGACCCTTGTCCTCTCTCCTTCCAGCGTTGACCCTTGTCCTCTCTCCTTCCAGCGTTGACCCTTGTCCTCTCTCCTTCCAGCGTTGACCCTTGTCCTCTCTCCTTCCAGCGTTGACCCTTGTCCTCTCTCCTTCCAGCGTTGACCCTTGTCCTCTCTCCTTCCAGCGTTGACCCTTGTCCTCTCTCCTTCCAGCGTTGACCCTTGTCCTCTCTCCTTCCAGCGTTGACCCTTGTCCTCTCTCCTTCCAGCGTTGACCCTTGTCCTCTTTCCTTCCAGCGTTGACCCTTGTCCTCTCTCCTTCCAGCGTTGACCCTTGTCCTCTCTCCTTCCAGCGTTGACCCTTGTCCTCTCTCCTTCCAGCGTTGACCCTTGTCCTCTCTCCTTCCAGCGTTGACCCTTGTCCTCTCTCCTTCCAGCGTTGACCCTTGTCCTCTCTCCTTCCAGCATTGACCCCTGTCCTCTCTCCTTCCAGCGTTGACCCTTGTCCTCTCTCCTTCCAGCGTTGACCCTTGTCCTCTCTCCTTCCAGCGTTGACCCTTGTCCTCTCTCCTTCCAGCGTTGACCCTTGTCCTCTCTCCTTCCAGCGTTGACCCTCGTCCTCTCTCCTTCCAGCGTTGACCCTCGTCTTCTCTCCTTCCAGCGTTGACCCTCGTCTTCTCTCCTTCCAGCGTTGACCCTCGTCTTCTCTCCTTCCAGCGTTGACCCTCGTCTTCTCTCCTTCCAGCGTTGACCCTCGTCTTCTCTCCTTCCAGCGTTGACCCTCGTCTTCTCTCCTTCCAGCGTTGACCCTCGTCTTCTCTCCTTCCAGCGTTGACCCTTGTCCTCTCTCCTTCCAATGGTGACCCCTGTCCTCTGCACTGCCAGGGGTAACTCCTGTCCCCTGCCCTTCCAGCAGTGACCCCCATCCTCTGCCCTCCCAGAATTGACCCCTGTCCTTTGGCCCGCCACAATGACCCCTGCCCTCCTGATCCCAGTACAGTACCTTACCAATTCCTGTGCACTCCCTTGCTGATCCCTGTATGCTGTCCTACAAACTAATAGTTCCAGTACACTGGCCTACAAACTGCTAACCCCTTGTACATTGCCCTGCTGACCTCTCATCCTCTGCCCCCAGACATTTTTTACTGCACCCCACATCAGACAAGCTAGATCTGGCCATACCGCCAGCAGAAACTTGCCCCACAACAGGGTTTAAAGTCTCCGCCTGCTCCAGGGCCTAGAAAAGGTCACAATGGCCCACCAGCATCTCAGCAGCCAAACAGACCACAACTCCCTCTCAAATGTGTCCTGTTCCACACAACAGCACCTGCTGGCTGCTTCCTGGCCTTTTCAGACCTCTCTTGCAGGTGAGTTAACTCAGGTTCCTGGTACCATAGCCAGGGTTGAAGGGTGTTTCCCTCCCAATATCTATCTGAGCCTATGGGTTTCTGAACCCATATCAGGACTTTAATAGTCCTGTGAAAACTGCAAATCTGTTAACAAATCACCCTGAAATACTCTGCACGGGTGAGAATCCCTGACTATAGTCCCCTTTAAAGGGACTATAGTCCTATCACTGGTGACACATATCTACCATCCTGGACCATCCCTGGCATCCTGTACACTGTATATGTTCCAACATGGTGACTCTCAAAGGGTAGAGCTTAGGACTGCACTATACAGAGGGGCCTTGACAACGCAGTGTGGCTTCCACGTGTAATTGCAAACGTTGTTGAACTAAAACCTTTGTTTTTACCGTAAATTGCCTTAGGTGGTAAGTGTTCTGGGAAAATGTTTGTGTTTGTGTTGTGAAGCCCTTCCATTTGCACCTTACTCTAAAAGATTGTTATACTGCTGACTGGGGTAGTCGCCAATTTTGTTTAGCTTATGTAAAGTGATTTCATTAGACCAAGGGTTATTCTATAGAAGAGCTTATGGTCGTTTCAAGGGAGAGCAATGTAATGTTGTTGCTGATAGATCGCCTCAGAGATTATAGATCGTTCTAATGTTTCATCCTCTGTTTTAATATTTTCTGCACAAGCTGCCCAGACGTCTTCCCTGTAAACAACACTTTGGTGAATTGGGTTTGAGATTGTCGAAGGTTTATACCGGATTTGTAATTCATTGCTTAACAGCTCCACAATCTTGATAGTTACCTTCTCTTATAAATAAACATGACCCAACAGCTTTCGATATGTTCAGTGTTTTTGCATCCTGAAGCGTGTACCGCGGAGGAAGATTTTGTTATATATGGAGGAAAGTGTTTTCTAATGGCCTCTAGTGTGCCAGTTGGGTAAAACAATATGAGAAAAGTAAGGAGAGGAATTTAGCATGTGTTTCCTATAGTGCATGGAAGGGGAACATTTTAGGTATCTTTAATATTCAGTATAACAAAAAAACAATTCAAGTAGATAAATACAACACTTTTTATGATGCAAGGTCTTTAACCTACTGTTACCCAGTCCCCCTGAGTTCAAAGAGGAGCCAAATCTGAATTTAAACAGGACATTGTTTGTTTTAAAGAACAAGTCCAAGAATGCAAAGATCTGTAAATTGGGGAGACAGAAGCTCTCAACCTATGAGTGTCTCAATATTGGAAGAAAAATTCTACAGGTCAGAACCAGGGGTGGACTGACCATTCGAGCACTCGGGCACTGCCCGAGGGCCCGGGGTCAGTAGGGGGCCCCATGAAATGCCCCTGGTACCTTTTTTTTATAGGCTTTTTTGAGTGTGGGCAAGGACACAGGGGCCCCATGATCTCCTATTGCCCAGGGGCCCCATGAGTTGTCAGTCCGCCCCTGGTCAGAACTCAACAGTTTTTCCACACTTTAAGTCCACCTTTTGCCAAAAATAATTAATAATAAAAGCATCCAAATTTTATAAAAAAAGTGCTTTATTACTCTTTTGCATATGAGCCTGCAAAGCATTGCAACCACAGTAAGTGGATGATGGATATAATGCATAGGCTGTGGTTGTGCCGGTGGAGCCACACATGGCCATGCTAAATGATAGGAGCTGGTTTGTAGAAGAACCTCCAGGCTCTGAAAGGTTTTACCCCCTTCATGACCAGGCCATTTTTTGCTATGTGGCACTGCGCTACTTGAACTGGAAATTGTGCAGTCATGCGCTACTGTACACAAATGGTATGGTGGTATTTGATCACCACTGGGTTTTTATTTTTAATTATGTAAATGAAAAAAAATATTGAAATCTTTCAATACAAAACCCAATATTTTCTGTTCTAAAACATAAAAAAAAAAAAGAAAATCTAATTTCGTCATAAATGTAGGCTAAAGTTTATTCTGCTACATGTCTTTGGTAAAAACAAAACCCCAATAAGTGTATTTTAATTGGTTTGTGTGAAAGTTAAAGCGTCTATAAACTATGCTGTACATGTAGGACTGCAGTACACTGAGGATGCTGTGGGGTGGTCTATGCAGGTTATACATATATTTACAAAATGTGTGCAAACTAAACCCCTTGTTTTAACATGAACTGTTAGGGTAATTCAGTGTGTTGCAGGCTGGCTAGTAAGTGAGCTGGGAATTGCTGTTAATTGTTTTTTTACTATGATTACAGCTCTGCTCCTGCCAGGCACCCTACCTCCCCGTAACTATTAAATACATAAATGCCACTTTTACGTGTCTAAATTCATGGTCATGTAACAGGCCTGGTCCTGATCCTGGTGTTCTATCTTTTAGACTGCAAAGTGAGAGGGTACTTCAGGTTATAACGTTGCTGCCTGGGTAAAGTGGGCACTTCCTATTGGCTGCTCAGTAGTTTTTAAGCTCTAGAAGACTGCATCAGAGTGATGACATCACAAGAATTAAACCAGTCAGTAGTGGGCATGTGTTGCATTTCTGAATCACCAGTATCCTGTCACATGGTAGAGGCTGAGCTGATGAGGACTTATCTTACACAGCCTGTCCAATACCCCCAGGGGTTGGTGACGGTGTAGCAGGATGAGGAGTGGCAAGGGTGCCTGAGGTTGGTCCTGACATGGTGGGTTGTCAAACAGTCTGAATGCTGCTGGGATGCTGTGGATGCTCAGACTGGTACTTGTGCACAATGCTGGCACACAGGTGGACTACAGAATCTTACAGGTGGAGAAGGCCTTTGTCAAAATGAGCCAAAGTCAGCAACAACTGGGTAGCACAGGTACCAAATCGGAAGGCAGGATCAGAAGCCAGGCCAGCATCCATGTCAAATAAGCAGCAGAAGTACCAACACGGCAGGCAAAGGATGCAGTCAGGGCACAAGCCAAGGTCAGCAACAGGCTATTAAGATAAAGAAGAGTCAGGAGGCAAGCTGGGTCAAGCTCAGGTTAGCAGAATGCAGGTCTGGTCACGGGTCAAGGAGGTGATGATCAGCAGTTCTCCTTAGTTGGATGCCAAAAGGCAGCCCCCAAAATTGCCACTCGCCTGCTTACATCTGGCAAGTGAAAATAATGTGGGGTCGAGTCACTGGGTGCTGTCTCTCTCTGCGGGCAGGCGGGACAGATGGCTCTCTCTGCAGGCGAGTGGGCTGGCTGGCTGTCTCTGCGGACAGGTGGGCCGGACGCTCTCCCTGTGGGCGGGCGGGACTGCGGGCCACTCTCAGTGCTTGTTGTGGTGAGCTGTCATTGTGCAGCCCCGTGCTGGAACGGCCACTCTCTCTTGATAGGAGAAGGTAGAGCCAAAGCCCCTCCCCCTCTCTGCTTTCCTGCCAAGGAAAACCCGCTGTTACAGCTCTGCCCCTTGCTGACGTCACTCACATTCGAACTGCTGTCGGTAACTACAGAAAAACGTGTCCCTTGTTTTAGCCTGCTGTGTGCCTTGTACCATACTGTGTGTCTTGCTGTGTGCCCTGTACCATACTGTGTGCCCTGTACCATACTGTGTGTCTTGCTGTGTGCCCTGTACCATATTGTGTGTCTTGCTGTGTGCCCTGTGTCCTGCTGTGTACCCTGTAGCATTATCAGTGAGGGGTCTGTTGGCGTGGGCAGGGGGGTGGTAATTGGAAGATGGAATCTTTGGGGACTGGAGGAGTACATGGGATGGAGGAGAACATGGGATGGAGGAGACGGGACTGGAGGAGGAGGAGGACATGAGATGGTGGGGATGGGACTGGAGGAGGACATGGGATGGAGGAGATGGAACTGGAGGAGGACGTGGGATGGAGGAGATGACACTGGAAGAGGATAACATGAGATGGAGGAGATGGGACTGGAGGAGGAGGACATGGGATGGTGGACTCCCACAGCAGATTGCATGAACACAGTGTGATTGCTATGCGGTACGATGCGGGAAACACAGTGATTCCTGTACTTTTCTATTTTTCCCGCATCGCATCAGTATGAACCGAGCCTTAAACTGACTATTCAATTGGGTCTTAAGGGTCAGCCATTGATTGCATTGATTCAAGACTTTTCAAGTAAAGAGATTGTATATGGTTGGCTATGCTGTTAGCTTGAGTTGTAATTACACTTACACTAACAAAGAACACTCTCTGTATCGCACTGCCATTTGTATAAACCCCAGGGGTTCAGCAGTTTTCTTTGCACTCAAGAAAAAAAACTGAATATCGCCCTACCAGCAAGCTGATATTTTGGAGATCGTAGTCTGTTGATTCACTTGGAATTTGTGACATCACTCTCTGGCATGATGCAATCCATGCTACACAGCGGGGCTGATTTACAAAACTGAAGAGAAGTGAGGCTTTCACCCCAACAACTAATCAGGTTTGATCGTCAGCACTTTGGTCTCCAGGAACATTAGCTGCACTTTTTCTCCAGTGGTCAGATGTGTAACTCTGTGCGGCCTTCCCACACCGCACCGTCTTCCTGCACCTCGCTAATTACTCTGATTGCTGTCTGAAGGATCACTTTCACCTTCATTAATTTTCTCCCTCTGGGTTATTGGCCTTCACCTCTGAAATGCACATCTTTTGTGTGATTTGATTTAAGATGGCCTGTGTTTCGGTATCACACGCACGCTACTGTCCCAAGCCGTACAGACAATATTCTGCTACCTAATATTTCTAAAGTTCAAGTTTTATCCAGTATTCTTTATCTAGAATGTCCAACAATTTCACACAACATGGTGCTTTATGGTGATGTTGATGTCATTTATGAATGAGTAGGGTATTGCGTACCTTGACAGGTTTCTGCCCAATGAAAGTACCCAAACTGAACACTGAGGCACTCTCATTGGATGGCAGGGTATAGTTACAGTACTAAATCAGAGAGGAACACAGATGTGTTTTCTGACTAATATACACTCACCGGCCTCTTTATTTTCTTGTTAGTGCCAAGAAAATCTCCCCCACACCATTCCACCACCACCACCAGCCTAAACCACTGATACAAGGCAGGATGGATCCATGCTTTCATATTGTTAATGCCAAATTCTGACCCTACCATCTGAATGTCATAGCTGAAATCAAATACCCATTCTCCTCTGACCTCTGACATCAACAAGGCATTTTCCTCCACACAACTGCCACTCACTGGATATTTTCTCTTTTTTTGGACCATTCTCTGTAAACCCTAGAGATGGTTGGGCTTGAAAATCCCAGTAGATCAGCAATTTTTAAAATACTCAGACCAGCCCGTTTGTCACCAACAACCATGCCACGTTCAAAGTCACTTAACTCCCCTTTCTTCCCCATTCTGATGCTCGGTTTTAACTTCAGCAAGTCATCCTTACCACATCTAGATGCCTAAATACATTGAGTTGCTGCCATGTGATTGGCTGATTAGCAATTTGTGTTACTAAGCAATTGGACAGTTGTACTTAATAAAGTGGCCAGTGAGTGTGGCCAACAGTAGAATGCAGTCGTTCTTGGCTGATAATTTTCCACCTTGCTCAGACTTTTGTCAAGCTGGGTGGTACTTGTAGGGCCTCCGATGGCTTCAGTTTTGTCAGATTCAGCAGGAACTGGACAAAATTTTAGTAGTCTATGGCCAGCTTTAGGCTCAGTTCACACCTGAGCGTTCTGAGCCTCGAAGCTACAAAATGCTGTAGGAGAAAAGAATTGATTCTCTACGGAGTTGGTTCACATCTCCACTCCAAGTCACCTGAGGCCAAATGCCTAAAGCTCAAAAAAGTTTAGAAGCTTCTTAGCTTGATTTGGGCAGATTGGTGTGTTTTTTTAAGCATTTTTATTCCCCCTAGAAATACAAAACGCACGTTTTTTGAGCATTTTTTTCTGCTCAAATGCAATAATGCAATAATTAAATAATAATTATTATTATTATTATTATTAAATAATTAAATAATATTAATAAATTAACCCCTAACCTCAGCCCCAACCCCCCAAACAAAATAATAGTAATAATAATATATTTAAAATAATAATAAATGAAAATAAAAATATTAACCCCTAACCCTAACAAAAAATAATAAAAAATAAATAAAATTAACTCCAAACTTTAACCCTAACCCCCTAACCCGAAACTCTAACCCCCTAAGTCCAATAAATAAATAAATATATTATAAAAAATATAATATATTAATAAAAAAGCTGAAAAACATAGCAACAAATGATAAAACAGATGATATGTTTCTCTACTTTCTCTCAAAAAAACACCAAAGCTCAAAACGTAGTTCAAAAATTTGTAATAAAACATCTGGAAAAACACTCAAAAATGCAATGCTCAGGTGTGAATATTATTATTATTATTATACAGGATTTATATAGCGCCAACAGTTTGCGCAGCACTTTACAAAATGAAGGTAGACATTACAGTTACAATACAATTTGGTAGAAGAGGAAACAGAGGGCCTGGCTTGTTAGAGCTTACAATCTAGGAGGAAGGGTTGAGTGATACAAAAGGTAATAGCTGTGGGGGGATGCGCTGATGGAGAAGCTCGGGAGAAGTCCTGGAGGTGAGCATGGGAGGAACAAGGGAACTAGAGAGCAGAAGGTCTTGGTAACATCGAAGAGAGCGGTTTGGTTGACACTGAACGGTAGGAGACACTGAACGGTTGGTAAGGTGGATGAGCCTGGCAGCAGTATTTATGATGGGCTGGAGGGGGGATAACCTATGTAAAGGTAAGCCAATGAGGAGGGAGTTGCAGTAGTCGAGGCGAGAGATAACCAGGGAGTGAATTAGGAGCTTTGTGGTATCCTTGGTTACAAGGGGCGTATTCTGGAGATGTTGCAGAGGTTGAGGCGGCATGATTTGGACAGGGATTGGATGTGGGCCTGAAAGGATAGTTCAGAATCCAGGGTTACCCCTAGCACCCTGGCATGCAGGGTTGGGTTGATAGTGGTGCTATTGCTCCTGACCAAGAAATCAGTGTAAGAGGCACGTGGGGAAGGAAATATTATGAGCTCATTTTTGGATAGATTGAGTTTTAGGAAGTGGTGTGACATCCAGTCCGATATGTCTGTTAGTACATCGGCGAGGAAACTGATGGAGTGAGCTAAGGAGTAAAAAGATAGATTTGTGAGTCATCAGCATAGAAATGGTATTGGAAACCATTGGAAGCTATCAGCTGACCCAAGGAAGAAGTGTAGATCGAGAATAGGAGAGGTCCAAGGACAGAACCTTGGGGGATCCTGACAGAGGAGTAAGAGAGGAGGAAGTAGAGTTGTAAGTGACACTGAAGGTGCGGTGAGATGGGTAAGATTCGAACCAATGGAGAGTATAGTCACGGAGACCAAGGAAATAGAGTTTTTTGAGGAGGAGGGGGTGGTCAACTGTGTCAAAGGCAGCGAAGAGGTCCAGAGAGTACAGAATAGTGACCATTGGTTTTAGCGGTTAGTAAGTCGTTTGTGAGTTTTAGGAGAGAATACCGCCTTAGTCTTCAAACTGGTTCCTTTTGAGCTCCTTGGATTCAAGGCATAGACTTTACACAAGGCCTTG
Organism: Staurois parvus; assembly: GCF_062004578.1. Lineage (NCBI taxonomy): Eukaryota > Metazoa > Chordata > Amphibia > Anura > Ranidae > Staurois > Staurois parvus. The sequence goes on from NW_028318004.1 coordinate 1,970,699, forward strand.
GTTACACTAAAAATTGAGATTAAAGTGAGCCCGTCACTTACTCCTAAATAGCCCTCTTAATAACCCAGCCCCACCCACTGACACTTGCCTTACTAAGGGTTAATGGGAGTCCAGCAAGATGTGTAATTACACATTAAAGGGTCAATCCACTCAAATAGTTTAGGCCATTTATTCTGACCTTGAATTATTCCCACTCCTCCTGCAGCATTCTCTATATTATAAAGATCAAGAAGGCATGGTGAGAGCCCCTTACAATAGTCACAGCAGGAGAGCATATGGGGAACTTGGCACAGATATCTTACCAATAAGGCCTTCAAGAGATAAGTCCTGTCTGCTTTTGGAGATATTCGATGGACCTTGTTTTACTGTTTCCACTAATATATATCTTATGACTTTACTCTGTAAATCCCAGTCTGGCTCATCTTACAATTATATTGAGCTGGTTTCTAAAATCTCGAATGTTGCGAGGCCTCTTAGGGCATTCTATCATCATGGCTGTATGTGGCCGGGGTGGATATACACAGTCCTGCTCCTCTACAGCTGATGCCCTTTCTTTGACTTTGATGCTAGCACTGCCAAACAGGAAGATATATGTGGGAGGTGGTAGAGGAGAGGTGTCAATATTGGGAGGATCAGGATGCTACCTTCAATAACAAACCTTGCTGATGACCTCATGGTGGAGAAATTGGAACATCAATATAAGGAAAAGTTCAGTAAGGTAAAACCTAAAATTACCAAAGCAAAATTTCAGCCAGAAAAGGAATGTAGCAGCTTATTATATCAAGGAAATTAAAGTTGAACTAAAGGAAGATATAAAATATACAAATTTAAGCCTACGTTTAGTTAAAAGAAATAAAAAATAAGCACAAGGGATATTACCTTCAGTATGATGTGTCCCTTGTGCGGCTGTGTAATCTTCCTCCTTTGATGCCCCCTCAGCTCCCCTACCATAATCTTCTGATGCCGTGGGTGTTAATAGAACTAAGGCACATATGTCAAACACAAGGCCCGTGGGCCGAATCCGGTCTGCCAGACCATTTCATAGCCCTCAACCCTCCTGCAGCTGCGGCACCCCGCTCATCTCCACCCACACCTTGTCTCAGCAGTTTATTAACAGAGAGGAGGACAGAACTCCTCCACCAGGTCCTGCGCTTCTCTGTGCAGCCGCAGAGAGGCTCATCTCTGCTCTTCCCCCCTCCACCATCTCAGCAATTGGTATCAGACAGGAGGACGGAACTCCTACAGATCCCGTGCCTCTCTGTGCAGCCGCAGCACCCCCTTGTCTCTGACTCCCCTGGTCTCAACAGTCATCAGACTCTGGCAGCTGACTCCAGTCCTCCAGACCCTGTGCTTTCTGCTTCCCAGCTTAATCCCAGCTTCTTCCTGACAGCAGCACAAGGTAAGGGGGGGGTGCACTGGGATGCATGGCAGCTTTTTTCAACTAGAGTGCCCAGGAATCCTGGGGTGCCTTTAGGGTTCTTCAGGGGTGCCTTGGCAGTGAGTGCATTAAAAAGATCCAACAGGCTGGCTGTACTGGAAGTCGATTTTTTGACTTCAGTACAGCCAGCCTGCCCATAGATTGATCGAATCTCGACTGGTCCATGCTGAACCAGCCAATATTTGATCCTTCTATGGCCAGCCTATGTCATTATCTCTGGGAAGGTGTTTTTGTGTCTAAGAACGCTCAGAATGGTTTGAAGGCTTCCATCTACCGCTACCTGGGGAAAGGACAAGCAGGGAGAGTTAAGCTGGCCATAGATGGATCAAATCTTGGCTGGTTCAGCAGGCGCTGGCCAAGATTCGACTCATCTATGGGCAGGCTGCTTGTACTGAAGTCGGTCCATCAGTCAATCATAGAGGTACCATTTTGAACTCTGTTGCCTTTTCTTCTACTTTTTGGTAGAGAATATTACCTGAGTTGGGGGTTTGGATTGCATACCATGACCTATGATGGTGATGGAGCTTTAACTTACTATTGTGTGTTTTGTTTTTTTTTTTTTACACCTCCATCCGTTATGTGTTTTCTGGCGAGTAGCTGTAACAAACAGGAGCTGCAAATAGCAACATCCTATAAAAAATTCATGTCTTTTTGTCAGCACCTTTTCTTGTTAGAACAGATGGACACAGTCACTGAACTGCCTGTCAGGGATCATCATTTCCAAATATATGTTTGTTTTTCTGTATGTGTGCCGGAGTGAGATTGCTTTGTTACTTAGCAGAGGGGTAGATTAATGTGGATATTTATAATACTTCCTGCCAGAGAGCAACTTTCCTATATTTCTTGGGAGGTTGACATTTACGTAACATGTATCTATACTGAAATGTATACTGCAACCAGAAAGTATTCCCAGCGCTTAACTTTTGCCACATTTTGTTATGTTACAGCCTTATTCCAAAACTGATTAATTTAATTTTTTTCCTCTACATTCCACAAACAATACCCCATAATGACAACGTGAAAGAAGTTTGTTTTGAAATCTTTGCAATTTATTAAAAATAAAAAACGAAAAAAAAAACACACGTACATAAGTATTCACAGCCTTTGCCATGACACTCAAAATTGAGCTCTGGTGCATCCTGTTCCCACTGACCATCCTTGAGATGTTTCCACAATATGATTGGGGTCCACCTGTGGGAAATTCAGTTGATTGGACATGATTAGGAAAGGCATAAACCTGTCTAGATAAGGTCCCACAGTTAACAGTACATGTCAGAGCACAAACCAAGCCATGAAGCCCAAGGAATTGTCCGTAGACCTCCAAGACAGGATTGTATCAAGTCACAGATCTGGGGAAGGGTACACTTCTGCAGCATTGAAGGTCCCAATGAGCACAGTGGCCTCCATCATCCGTAAATGGAAGAAGTTTGGAATCATCAGGAATCGAGTGATTGAGGGAGAAGGGCCAGGGAGGTAACCAAGCAACCGATGGTCACTCTGAAAGAGCTCCAGCGTTTCTCTGTGGAGAGAGGAGAACCTTCCAGAAGAACAACCATCTCTGCAGCACTCCACCAATCAGGCCTGTATGGTAGAGTGGCCATACGGAAGCCACTCCTCAGTAAAAAGGAAAATGGCAGCCCACCTGGAGTTTGCCAAATGGCACCTGAAGCACTCTCAGACCATGAGAAACAAAACTTTCTGGTCAGATGAAACAAAGCTTGAACTCTTTGGCCTGAATGCCAAGCGTCATGTCTTGAGGAAACCAGGCACTACTCACCACCTGGCCAATACCATCCCTACAGTGAAGCATTGTGGTGGCAGCATTATGCTGTGGGGATGTTTTTTAGCGGCAGGAACTGGGAGACTAGTCAGGATTGAAGGAAAGATGAATGCAGCAATGTACAGAGACATCCTTGATGAAAAATTGTTCCAGAGCACTGTGGACCTTAGACTGGGGCAACGGTTCATCTTTCAACAGGACAAGAACCCTAAGCACACAGATACATAACAAAGGAGTGGCTACAGGCCAACTCTGTGAATGTCATGGAGTGGCCCAGCCAGAGCCGATTGAACATCTCTAGAGAGATCTGAAAATGGCTGTGCACTGCCACTCCCCATCCAATCTGATGGAGCTTGAGAGGTACTGCAAAGAAGAATGGGAGAACTTTCCCAAAGAGAGGTGTGCCAAGCTTCTAACATTATACTCAAAATGACTTGAGGCTGTAATTGTTGAAGCACCTTTAGCACCAAAGTATTGAGCAAAGGCTGTGAATGTTGGACCCTGCATTCACTCTATCCAGTTTCCCTGGATCCTGCATTCACTATATCCGCTCTCCCCGGACCCTGCAATCGCTATATCTGGTCTCCCCGGACCCTGCATTCACTATATCTGGTCTCCCCAGACCCTGCATTGACTATATCTGGTCTCCCCGGGCTCTGCAGTCACTATATCTGGTCTCCCAGAACCCTGCATTCACTATATCTGGTCTCCCTGGACTCTGCAATCATTATATCTGGTCTCCCTGGACCCTGCATTTACTATATCTGGTCTCCCCGGACCCTGCAGTCACTATATCTGCTCTCCCTGGACTCTGCATTCACTATATCTGGTCTCCCCGGACCCTGCATTCACTATATCTGGTGTTCCACAGTACACAGAACATGGAAATATAATTATTTTAGTAAATATAAACTGCTAAATACCTTTTCTCATCAGAAGTTAGAGCAGTCTTGTGGCTTCTATCAGTGTCCAGCCCAGCACTAGCTAAGGTTGAAGGAGGAGTTTTCTTTCTGCTCTAGGAGGATGCAGAACCCCTGACCTCTGACCAGTGCTGATTGGCCCTGTGCTGATCACATGCATTCTCCCAAGAAAAAAAAAAATCTTTCTAGCAATACGTACCAAACTGAGCATGTGCAAATGCCTATGGTTCAGTCTGTCTTATCAGGAGATAAGAGGTGGTCGCTTGAAAAAGAGAAGGAACAGAGAAGTCAGGATCAAACTTCTTTTTTACACAATGCAGAGGATTAACCCCTTAGGTTCCACACTGAGTATCACAAGCATGCTTTACTGCATATACAGACTGATTTTACTGCTGTGGGTTTAGTAACACTTTAAGTGAAAATGGCATTTCAAAAAGGCAGATAAAAATCTGAAATTATAACTTTTTATATACTTTTCCTGCACAAGTCGAGTTTTGCCCCCCCCCCCCCTTCTGTCTCCTTGGCCCCATTATTATCCTGTAATTTGATATGTAGCTTCTTTAACCAATAAAAACATTTTAAAATTAAGCAGGGGCAGGGCCAAATTCGACTAGTACTGTAAAAGTCAACGTTTGCATTTGGCTTCAGCTTCCTGATTGTAGATTGTACAGAAGGTAACCTGCGTTGATACAATTTTTCATCACAGGCTTTCTTTGAACCGGCGCGGGTTGTGACAGGGAAGCAATTCTCTTTGAATTTTTTACCTCCTTGAACAATTGTTACCGTTTCATAGATACTGGAATCACCAGATGATCTTTTTTTTTTCCCCCCCAGAGTTATGCTGCAATGTTGTGGGAACAAGCCAAATCCTGTCTCCAGAATCCAGACACACAGAAGATGCCGTACGGAGCCAGCCTATCAGAAGAGAAGCTGGATTTATTTAGTGAAGAGCAGATTGGACAGTTACATGAACTCCTGCAGGAGGCCACTAAACCGAAGCAGCAGTTTGAGGTGGCCGAAGATTCGGGACAGAAGACTTAGACTGCAAGGAAGAAAAACTTCCACTCTGGAAAATTGTTTTTTTTTTTTTAAGTGATAAATTAAAGATGTTTGCTGGTATTTATAAAAAAATGCTAATTTCTTTAAAAAAAAAAGGTGTTGCCAGATCGACCAATCATTGAAATATTCCAATGAGATTAAATGGCTATTTAAAGTGGTTGTAAACCCGTACATATATCCAGTGACGTGACTGGCCTCACGTGATACACAGAGATTATTATTATACAATATTTATAAAGTGCCAATGGTCCGCTCAGCGCTGTACATTACAAAGGGGGACAGAACATGTGACAGAACAATACCAATACAATGCAAAACATGAGGGGATCGAGGGCCCTGCTCCTTGGAGCTTACAATCTAGGAGGGAGGGGATGGTGGTACAGGAGGAGATGGCTGTGGGGGATGGAGTGGTAGGAAGAGTGGAGGAGGTCGGCAAGTTAGCAGGGGGTGGGGTAGGCTTCTCTGAAGAGATGGGTTTTCAGGGTGCACCTAAAGGAGAGGAGAATAGGTGATAATCTGATGGGTTGGGGCAGGGAGTTCCAGAGGATGGGTGACACCCTGGAGAAGTCCTGGAGGCGGGCATGGGAGGAGGAGACCAGGGAACTAGAGAGAAGGAGGTCTTGTGAGGAGCGGAGTGTGCGTGCTGGGCGGTACTTGGATATTAGGTCAGGGATGTAGTTCGGGGCAGTATGGTGGACGGCTTTGTACGTCAGTGTTAGGATTTTGAATTTGATCTGTTACGCAATCGGAAGCCAGTGGAGGGATTGGCAGAGGGGGGTGGCGGAGACGGAGCGGTTGGAAAGGTGAATGAGTCTGGCTGCCGTATTCAGGATCGACTGAAGTTAACCCCTTCATGCCAGCGCCTCCCGGCCCTTTAAGGGTTCCAGAAGCCGGGAGGCGGAGTTTAGAATCATGTGACCGCCGTGACGCACAGCGGTCACATGATCGGGAAAGGTCCCGATCGAAAGAGGAGATTGGGACCTTTCCGTGAGTACCGGACATGTGTGCTGGGAGCGTGCAGGGCGCGCGCTCTGGGCACATATGTCCTTTTTTAACCACTTGCTGTCAGCCTGCTGTTTATAAACGGCAGGACGGTGGCACTCCAGGGGTGGGTTGCCGTTCATAAACGGCACCCACTATTTCTAGTTGTGCGCGCTCCCTGGGAGCGCGCAGCACCGCAGTCCGGTGCCCGCTGTGTCCTCCGGACACAGTGAAACACCGATCATCGGACGGGACCTCTGTACGAGGTCCCGATCATGTGATCACTGATTGGCCAATCAGTGATCACATGCAAAGTAGTAAGCAAGATGTCACTTCTGACATCATTGCTTACTACGTGTGAAATCTGTGAATGATCACAGAGGTCACATGGTACAAGGCTATTCACAACAGCCTTGTACCATGTGACAAGCTGTGACCAATCACAGCTCACTCAGTACTTCTCAATGGCTGCAAGAATGCAGACAGAGAGAAAGAGAAATGATTGCTTTTACATCCTATATGGGTGTAAAAGCAATCACTGTAAAAAAAAAAAAAAAATCACTCCCCACAAGTAGTACAGTATGTAATAAAAAAAAAACCATAAATAATATTATAAAAAAAAAATAAAAATGTAAAAAAAATGTTTAAAAATTATAATTTTTGGTTATAAACTAATTTTGGCTTATTTTTCTTTTTACTAAAAAGATAATGGAATACATTTTGGCCAACATTTACGATGAAAGATTATTTATTTGCAAAATTTTATAAGAAAAACACTTTTTTTCAAAATGTTTGGACTTTTTCATTTACATAGCAAAAAAATAAAAATCCCAGCGGTGAATAAATACCACCAAAATAAAGCTTTATTTGTCTCAAAAAAATGGCAAAAAATTCATATGGGTACAGTGTTGCATGATCGCGCAATTGTCATTCAAAGTGTGATAGCGCTGAAAGCTGAAAATTGGCCTGGACAGGAAGGGGATAAAAGTGTCCGGACAGGAAGTGGTTAATAGACCGCAAATGTGCGGCTGCTCGGCATCTAGGCCCAGACGTCGGGAGACCGCACATTTGTGTGCGGCCGGCGTGAAGAGGTTAAAAAAAAATTGCTGTGTGAATACCTTAAAGTATAACTTCACTCTTGCAGTCAACATTGACTATTTGTAATCCTTATGCTGCCAGCATTAGTAAATAGATAGGAAAGCATATCATGTTTACTATTTTAAGCTTTTTTTTTTTCCACATTTCTTCAGTTACTTCCTGGTTTCCATGCCTATGCAAATGATGTCACACATCCCAGGAGTCTTCAGGAGGGGAGGGAGGGTTCTCAGCTTAGCCAATGTTAAGGGCAATTGGATTCCAGGAAGTAAATGCTACATGAATTATCTGCCCTTACTCAAGATGGCCACGGTCAAAAATGCTAGAAGGGTGATTTTCAAAATTATTTCTCAGCAAAATAAAGCATGGAGACATGGATGGATGAGGGAGTTTGCGTTGAATATTAATAATGAATTAAATAGCTTTTTTTTTTTTGCTTTGTGGTGCTTAGAAGCAGTGTGTTTCCACTTTAAGCATTCACACTGCTGTCGCAAATAATTGCTGTATTGTGTGCAGTATATTGAATGATATGTTTATTTCCTGTGATTGTCAGTTTCACCTAGTTCCCCCAGTGTAGTATTTCCTTGGTTGAGGTGTTTAGGGAAAGCTTTGTATTACTCCACTCCTCTAGGTGGTGCGGATGATCATAGGAAATAAATTTATCCTTTACTAATACAGTGATTATGCATGATGTCTGTATGAATGCTTAAAGGCATTTGCACAGTAATTATATATATATATATATATACAGTGGGGATCGAAAGTTTGGGCACCCCAGCTAAAAATTTGTATTAATGTGCATAAAGAAGCCAAGGAAAGATGGAAAAATCTCCAAAAGGCATCAAATTACAGATTAGACATTCTTATAATATGTCAACAAAAGTTAGATTTTATTTCCATCGTTTACACTTTCAAAATAACAGAAAACAAAAAAAATGGCGTCTGCAAAAGTTTGGGCACCCTGCAGAGTTAATATCTTGTACTGCCCCCTTTGGCAAGTATCACAGCTTGTAAACGCTTTTTGTAGCCAGCAAAGCGTTTTCAGATGTCAATATCCTCTGTTCGGAATGTAATTAAGAAATGGCAGTCATCAGGAACAGTGGAAGTTAAAGCAAGATCTGGAAGACCAAGAAAAATATCAGACAGAACAGCTCGCAGGATTGTGAGAAAAACAATTCAAAACCCACGTTTGACTGCACGATCGCCATTTTTTTGTTTTCTGTTATTTTGAATCTTTAGGCACAGTAATACAAATTTTTAGCTGGGGTGCCCAAACGTTCGATCCCCACTGTATATATACAGTATATAGCCCCCTTGGTAATAAAGTTCCCTTGGTATAATGACCGCCTTAGGATGTATTCAAACACAAGAGTCCAAAGGTGCCACACATCACCATATACTGTATGTTATCAATATACTTGACTGAAAGTGATACTAAATCTGGTCTCCCCGGACCCCGCATTCACTATATCTGGTCTCCCAGGACCCTGCATTCACTATATCTGATCTCCCTGGACCCTGCATTAACTATATCTGGTCTCCCCGGACCCTGCATTCACTATATCTGGTCTCCCCGGACTCTGCATTCACTATATCTGGTCTCCCCGGACCCTGCATTCACTATATCTGGTCACCCCGGACCCTGCATTCACTATAACTGGTCTCCTCGGACCCTGCATTCACTATATCTGCTCTCCCCGGACCCTGCATTCACTATATCTGCTCTCCCAGGCCCCTGCATTCACTATATCTGGTCTCCCAGGCCCCTGCATTAACTATATCTGGTCTCCCACAGTACACAAACATGGAAATGAAATAATTTTAGTAAATATAAGCTGCTAAATACCTTTTCTCATCTGCAGTATAGAGCAGTCTTGTGACTCCAGCAGAGCACTGGTTAAAGCTTGTAGGAGGAGTTTTCTTTCTGCTCTAGGAGGATGTGAAACCCCTGACCTCTGTCTGGACAATGCTGATCACATGCACTCTCCCAAGAAAAAGCAAAACCTCTCTAGCAATACACTCCAAACTGAGCATGTGACCATGGGTTCAGTCTGTATCAGGTTGTCATTTCAACAAGAGGAGGGGCAGAGAAGACAGGATCAAACAGCCTTTTTACACAATGCAGAGGAATAACCCCTTAGGTTCCACAGTGAGTATAACAAGCATGCTTTACTGTATATACAGACTGATTGTACTGTTGCGGGTTTAGTAACACTTTAATATTACTTGAGAATCTAACCTAGGAACCTATATCCTTGCAGGCTCCGTACTTCAAAATATATAGTAATTAAAGTGAAATGTATCTTTCTCATTGAATATAGCCGGATAAAGTGGTTACTTTGCATGTTAATTAATTGTGACATCCTGCTATTCTCCCAACACATATCACAAACAGAACGCCTTGAAGATATAGTAATGGCAGACATGAACTCCAGTCCTTCAGCTGTAGCTTGTATAAGATCATACGATTGGACTGTAAGTATCAGACATCAAAAAAACAATCAAAAGATCATTCTGAAGTTGGAAAAAGTTGAGATTCCCCCACATAAAGTTTTCTTTATAGTGGGGTTAAACAGTATGACCTAGGGAAGGATTTTCTCATGCAAGGAGACTGGTATTAACAAAATCGCAATATGGCGATGGCACAAGCAAACGCTTAGGCTTCATTCACACGTGGCCAGGTGGGGCAATACAACCAGGAAATTGAGCTGTGGTTTTACTGCCCACCTGAACTGGGACATACAACCTGTCATGGGTGTACACATGCCAAAAATAAAAAGCATGTCACTGTTTTGTCCGCTGAATGTAACTGCTGCAGGTCTATAGGGTCACACTGCAACCACCTTGCAATCGAGGTGGCATTTACCCCCGGTTCACATCCGTGCGGGTGGTGCCGCTGCGGACCCACACAAAAATCCATGCAGCTGCACAGAGAATTGTGGACCCGCGGGTGGGTGCCATTAGTTCTAATGGCATGCCGCCCGCACTGGGAAACGCAACCGTACTGGGAACCGAGGTTCCGGTGTGGGCTGCGTTTTCCAAAGTATTGCAGGGACTTCTTTCCTTGCGTGGCACGGGAGTCCATTCAAATGAATGGGCTCTCATGCCCGAGCAAAACGCGGCCAGCACGGCCGCATAGGTGTAAACCTAGGGTTAAATCAGGCAGTGTGGAGGCAACATATCACCTCCTCACCGCCTGTCAAAGTTCTCTGAAAAGTAATCTTGGCATTACTTTTCAGAGGAGTGGCAATCCTTGCTTAGGTCTGAACAAGCCCTCAGAGATGCTAATGTCCAGCAAATGGTGTACATGGAAACGCATATAAATGGTAATTCTTGGTCACTTCTCGTATCCAGCAAATAGTCGGTGTAGACCTAAATGTACAGGATTATCCATGGAATGTATTATTCACAATCAGTATGAATGTAAGAGATATAATTAGAGATAAGAGATGTAATTCCCATATTCCTATGTTTCTTTGCACATGCAGATGATGTATGAGGATATAGGTAGAAAAGCTTTGACCGCAATCGGTGAAAATGATGTAGCTCTCCAATCTTGCTTCGTACCAGGCAGATTGATAGCAATATGTGACTATAAGCATTTTCCATAATAGATATAGTGATAGGCAATGCGGTCTCGCCATGTGACGCCGACCAGGATTTCAGTAATATTCAATATACAAGCCGTACATTGCCAACCTAAATAAAAGTGTCATCTGGATATCAATATCTTAAAATCCAATAAACGTGAAGCTTATCGCTGTTCCAGAAATGTAACATTTGTCACCTCGCCTGTTCACAATTGGGCTGTGTTGCTGAACGCATGCCTAACCCAATGGCAAGCTGAATGTAATCAATTCCAGTAGACCCAGTTCACATCATCGTTGGTGTGCACTAGGTGAAAATTCGTTCTCTTTAAATGCCCCACAAAGCAGAACTACTTTTTTATATATATATCCCCTCTTCACTCACATTCCCGACCCCCTAAATACTACCTGAGCCCTCTCTCAATCCAGCACTGTGCCCAAGAGCAGCATCACTGGTCTCTCTCTCACCTCACTGAACTCCTGCTGCTCTCAATCAAATCCTGTGAGGAGGGAGCAGGGTTTGTCTATTGATGCAGCACAGAGCCCAGGTCAGGAGTGAGCCCACACGTGTGCCCCCATAGCAAGTAGCTTGCTATGGGGGCAATCGGAAGGGAAGAGGAGTAGACAGCGCCAACAAGGGACCCCAGAACAGGAAAGGGACCACTCTGTGCAATACCATTGCACACAGCAGGCAGGTATAACATGTTTATTATTTTAGAAAAAAGAAAAAGCGAAGCTTTAAAATGATGTTTAAAGCTCTACATCCACGAATCCATCGCCTGAGCAACACTTCTGCCTGCTTCCTTCTATCCTCTTTACAGTGCATTTATGGAAACCTGTTTCTTCTTTGGTTTGACTTCTCATGCAAAGACATTGTCTACTTGTTTGCATTCACTTTTCTGCTGTCTGGCTGCTGTCTGGCCTGACTGCTGGCTTGTATTCTGGTTCTCCTTCATCTCTACCGTGTCCCATTCTGCTCCATTGAAATCTGCAGTGATGTTGCTTGGTCTGGTCTACAGTTCACCCCATATGCCCAAATCCAATCACTGTCCAAATCTTGTAGACTTCACCTCTGCAACATCTCCAAGATACGCCCGTTCCTAACCTTGGAAACTACTAAGCAACTTATTCACTCCCTTGTTATCTCTCGCTTTGACTGTTGTCACTCCCTCCTCATTGGCCGACCTCATCGCAGTCTATCCCCTCTTCAGTCTATCATGAATGCTGCTGCCAGACTCATCCACCTTACCAACCTTTCCATATCTGCCACCCCTCTCTGCCAATCCCTCCACTGGCTTCCCATTGCCCAACGAGTAAAATTCAAACCATTAACAATAACATATAAAGCCAGTTATAACTCTGCCCCAAATTACATCACCGATCTTGTCTCTAAATATCACCAAAACCGTACTCTCCGCTCCTCCCATGACCTCCTGCTCTCTAGCTCCCTTGTCTCCTCCTCCCATGCTCATCTCCAGGAGTTTTCCAGAGCTTCCCCCAGCCTCTGGAACTCTCTACCCCAATTTATCAGACTATCGCCTACTCTGCTCACTTTTAGGCGATCTCTGAAAACCTATCTCTTCAGGGAAGCCTATCCTGCGCTCAGCTAATAATGGAATCTTCTACTCCTCCTACCAGTCCATCCAGCACAGTTACTACCTTTTGTACCACTAGCCCCTCCCTCTTAGATTGTAAGCTCCAAGGAGCAGGGCCCTCCTAACCGTCTTGTATTGAACGGTAATGTTGCTGTATTGTCTCCCGTTATATTGTAAAGCGCTGAGCAAACTGTTGGCGCTATATAAATCCTGTATAATATATAAATATATATATATATATATGGCTCCTTTGAAAGACCTGCTCCCGGTCCTTATATCACATCTCCCAAGAGGCTGCAGGAGCGGGAGGGGCTCCCTGTACCCAGCTGAAGAGGACTAAAAGAGTGGTGCAGGACCCAGTATATGTCATCCAGACACAGCAGATTGCAGTGGGACAATGCTGGATTTGCTCTGCAAGTATCTTAAAAAGTATGTAGCAGTACTGGGAAGGGGATCTGCAACTGCCATTTTACAGAGAAGCTGCTGCATTTTGACACCTGTTCCCACTGTGTCATGCAAAGCAACTACAGGCTGTCATTTTAGCAGTCAGTTTTGCCAGTAAAAGTGACAGCAGGGGGAAAGGAGCTGGATGTGAGAGATGTGTCCTAAACTTTGTTTAATTTTTGTTTTAGGATGTATCTTATGTTCAAAATCCTTAAAGTGCTTCTAACCACAGAAGGTTTTTTACCTTAATGCTTTTTTTTTCCTATACTCACCTGAGCCTGATCGCGATCCAGCGCTGTGCCTGAGAGCAGCATCACTTCTCTCTCCTTACTGACTCAGAGGCAGCAGCGGGAGCCATTGGCTACTGTTGCTGTCAATCACAGCCAGTGAGGAGAGAGCAGGGGGTGGAGCCAAGCCACACTGTGTGTATCAATGGACACATGAGTGTCTCCATAGCAAGTGGCTTGCTATGGGACACTCATCAAAAGAAGCCAGGAGTTCTGGCATGGGAACAGAGAAGAGGAAGATTGGGGCTGCTCTGTGCAAGACCATTACACAGAGCAAGGAAGTATAACATGTTTATAAATTGAAAAAAATATATATATTTTTACCTTTACAATCACTTTAAGTGGTTAATTTTGAACAACGTGAGGAAGCATTAGAACTGGTCAGGTTTTTTTAGAGAGATTTCCCCCTCACTGTGTAACAATAGAATTTACAGATAGGAATTGAAAGAAAATCTGTATGGGGACACAGAAAGCAATAAAAAGCTTATTGGGGGGAAGGGGTATTTTAATATACTCTAGGAAGTTACTGTTGTATATTTTCCCTTATTTCTATCCTGATGAAGTCAATGTCATTCAGAACACAAAGAAATAGAAACAAAAAAAAAAAAGTGTGTGTGTTGTCCATCTTAACCATTCTATCCAAAGATAAGAGTTATTGTTGTGAAGAAGGAAATCTGGATGCTGCCCTCCCAATAAAATCCATCTTTATTTTTGTACAAAAAAGCAAACAGTCGCCAGAGGAAACGTCAGCGTGTTTCACGCAACTCTGGTGCTTAATCAGGACTCTAAGTCATGATTAAGCGCTGGAATTGTGTGAAACATGTTGACTTTTCCTGTCTCCCCCCTAGATGTCTGCTTTTTTGTGTGGAAATAAAGATGGATTATATTGGGAAGACAGTGATCCAGATTTCCTTCTTCAGCTTTCAGTCTGATGAGCTTGGTTTGCACCCTAACAGGAGTTGCGGTGGATTGTTACAGCGGATCAACCTGGAACAGCATCTGTTTTTAAAAAAAAAAAATAATAATATGGGTTGGGCACTTTGAAATGTTGGCATCCATGCCCCTTTTTGCGGTCATCTGTGCAAATAAAACCTTTTTCTTATAATTTAATAAGCCGACTTTCAAGTAGGAGCCATTGCCGTCAATGACAAGCCCACTGTACAGTCTGCCACACCATGACAGGCGTTGTCAGCAGAGAGGCGCATAAAGACGTACATGAACAGAAAAAATTACCTAAAAGGGACAAAATATTTTATATTGTGACATAATGTAATGTGACAACATGGCTCCGAATTGTTATTAGGGTTATTCTGACATGTGCATTGTACCCAGTAATGAAAAATAGAAAAGAAAAATATTTTCTCTTTTTGCCTCGACAATAAATTCTGTTAATTGGAACAAAAAAAGGTGATGCTGTTATTACCAGCAACCAATCACAGTTGTCAATATTCTAGAGTGGGTTAGGAAGACATCCAATTAGCTGCGTACCTCAGTCTTATGACCACAATTGTTCTGGAATCCCAATCTCTATATGTCACCTGCAAACCACAAAAATATCCAACTCACTGAAAATAATAATTTTACATTTTTACTCTTTGTCATGTGTTCTTTATTACTTTGTAAAAAAGCCTCCCTCCTCCACTGAGCACTCTTATCTATCCAACAAACCCAAAATTCAGCTCACAACAACCCTGAGAGTACCCAGATCACTTCCCAGAATGCTTTGCACAGATTTGCAAAGGGGCGGGGCCACATGACCAACTGAAAGCCAATGCCAAGCAGGAGAGGATAACAAGGAGTACCCATTTTCGGGTCATCTTCTACTCCACATGTGTCAAACACAAAGCTTGCAGGCCAAATCTGGCCCGCCAGGCCATTTCATGTGGCCCTTGTACCTACTGCAACTGCGCCCCCCCATCTCACCCCCCATCTTGTCTCAGCAGTTGGCGGCAGAGAGGAGGACAGAACTCCTCTGCCAGATCCTGTTCTTCTCTACTCAGCCACAGAGAGGCTTGTCTCACCCCTCCTTGTCCCTTGTCACCCGTCCCATCCCATGTCAGCAGTCTGGCTGCAGTGAGTAGGATAGAACTCCTCCGCCAGATCCTGCAGTTTCCCTCGTCTCTACCCCTCCTTCCCCCAATGTCAGCAGTTGGTAGCAGAAAGGAGGACAGAACTCCTGTGCCTCTCTGTGCAGCTGCAGCACCTCCTGGTTTCAGCATTTATCAGACTCTGGCAGCTGACTGCAGCCCTCCTCTGGTCCTCCTCCAGACCTGGCACTTTCAGCTTCCCAGCTCCACGCTCAGCTTCTCCCTGGCATTAGCACAAGATAAGGGGGGTACACTGTGATGTAAAGGAGGGTGGGGGACTCGACTTCTAATGATGGAGGGGGCACTTTACATCTGATGTAAGGGGGGGGGGTATTCTGGACTTTTAGTCTTACAGATGTAACCAGCCCTTTGAGGGCAAACATAATGCTAATGCGGGCCGCAATGAACTTGAGTTTGACACCCCTGCTCTACTCCAACAAGTATGAAAACCATTTTGGTGGGGGCCCAGAACAGGTGAAATTTTGTATGTTTCGAGGCAGGGAATGTCCTGGTTGCAGCTGATTGGGCCTATGGCAGGGGTGGACTGACCATTTGGGGTCAGGGGTCAGTAGGGGGCCCCATGAGATGCCCCTGGTACCTTTTTCATAGGCTTTTTTGTTTGGGCCGGCACACAGGGGCCCCATGATCCCCTATTGCCCGGGGGCCCCATGAGTTGTCAGTCCGCCCCTGGCCTATGGGTATGCAAGCATGTGACAGCTTCCCAGGGGTTCTGTCAATATGGGTTAGGACCTAACCTAGCTCATCACTAGTTAGGACTACAGAACACCTTCTCAATCTCTTTTCCAGAAAATAGGGTGTTCTATAGTACATAGAGGTAACCTGGGCAGGGCTGGTAACAATGTAATAAACTAAAATGATTTGAATGACATATTTAACAAACATAAAGGGAGCAAATACGAGAAATGTGTTGTTAATGTTTACATTGAGGTCCCAGCATCCATTACTCTGCTCAATATCAGTCACTTTACAGAAAAGTGCAATTTGCCTTCCACCAATAAAACCTATCATATCTCCGTATTTTATTGCAGGATTGAAATGCTGGATTTGTTCGGCCGGATGAGACTGAATAATCACATAATTATTTCCACGTCTAAAAGCATCTGCCATTAAAGTATTTAGTGGACAGGGAATCAATATCATTAATCCTCTTAATTACACCCCCTTGAGATTCATTCATTTGCATGTCAATTGAACCTACTTTCAGGAGGCAGAGACAATCTTTATTGCTAATGTGACCTGAAGAAAGAGAATAGGATTTTACTGGGTTAAAAGAATTAACAATTGCATGTCAGATTTTATCGAAGTTGTATTACTGAAAAGCGACATACACATTTTCCAAAAACTATTTTTTTTTTTTACTAATTTACCAAACTGTCATATGTAGGCAGCATGTTAAGAACTAGGAATTAGAGATGAGCTTGGGCACAGTGGCGTCCCTAGGTGGGTGCGGGGTGTGTGTTCCGCACCGGGTGACACCTATCACACGGGGTGACACCGGACCCTCTCCATGAGCTCCACTAAAAGGAAAGTTTTAAAGCAAGCCGACGATCCCCGCAAGATGGATCGGATCTGCGGATTGAGCATAATAGATCAGAGTCCGATCCATTATGCTCCCCAATCCGCAGATCCGATTCAACTTGCTGGGATCGTCAGCTTGCAACCAATACGGGGTTAACTGATCTAGGTAAGGCTGTGCAAGATCCGGGACTTGTCTGTAACCTGGAAATGTGGGAACTTCCTCTATTTGACATCACTTCTCGAGCATGTGCAGACCGGACCGGTGTGGAAAGATCAGTTAACCCCGTATAGGTTGCAAGCCGACAATCCCCGCATTGGATCCGATTGGATCTGTGGATTGGGGAGCATAAGGGATCGGACTCCGATACATTATGTTCAAACCGCAGCTCAAATTCCATCCTGCGGGGATTGTCGGAGGGATGACACCAAGTGTTACCGCACCGGGTGACACCAACCCTAGGGACGCCCCTGCTTGGGCATCCTCCAAACTCATCTCTAGCCGAACTTGCACTTATTTTTTTTTCTACTCTAATGAATGGGTCATTCCCACCCCACAGCCTGCCTCTTTGTTCTTGTGAGCTGCGGGGCAGAAGTGACCCAGGCCGCTGGAGCATAAAAAGAGTGCACGTTCGGAGTTCTGCTTCAGATGAGTCCAGAGGACACCCAAGCTCAGCTCTACTAGGGGTAGAAGTGGTTCTAATGCAAGCACATGCCTATGTACACATGGCCTTAAACAGACTTGGGTTGCCATTAGGTAAAAAATGTTTTTCAAAAATCAGCACAAGAAATGTTACTTACATTTAAAGTGTTACTAAACCAAGGACCCTGCATTCACTATATCCGGTCTCCCCGGACCCTGCATTTACTATATCTGGTCTCCCCAGACCCTGCATTCACTATATCCGGTCTCCACGGACCCTGCATTCACTATATCTGGTCTCCCTGGACCCTGCATTCACTATATCCGGTCTCCCCGGACCCCTGCATTAACTATATCCAGTCTCTCCGGACCTCTGCATTCATTATAACCGGTCTCCCTGGACCCTGCATTCACTATATCTGCTCTCCCAGGATCCTGCATTCACTATATCTGGTCTCCCCGAACCCTGCATTCTCTATATCTGGTCTCCCCGGACCTTGCATTCACTAAATCTGGTCTCCCCGGACCCTGCATTCACTATATCTGGTCTCCCAGGACCCTGCATTCACTATATATTCGGTCTCCCCGGACCCTGCATTCACTATATCTGGTCTCCCTGGACCCTGCATTCTCTATATCTGGTCTCCCACAGTACACAGAACATGGAAATGCAATTATTTTAGTAAATATAAACTGCTAAATGCCTTTTCTCATTAGAAGTTAGCGCAGTCTTGTGACTTCTATCAGTGTCCAGCCCAGCACTAGCTACAGCTTGTAGGGGGAGTTTTTTTCTGCTCTGGGAGGATTCAAAACCCCTGACCTCTGTCTGGACAGTGCTGATTGGCCCTGTGCTGATCACATGCGCTCTCCCAAGGAAAAAAAACCTCTCTAGCAATACACATCACACTGAGAATGTGAAAATGCATACGGTTCAGTCTGTCTTATCAGGAGATAAGAGGTGGTCGCTTGAAAAAGGGGAAGAACAGAGAAGAAAGGATCAAATGGTGTTTTTACACAATGCAGAGGATTAACCCCTTAAGTTCCACTGTGAGTATAACAAGCATACACATGCTGATTTTACTGTTGTGGGTTTAGTAACACTTTAATGTAAAGTGTCCCTTATGTTGATTCTGGCTGTCATATGTCTGCCCCCCCCATACCCGTTAGTCAGGGCTGGGACAAGGGGGGGGGGGGGGGGGCAGAAAGCACAGAAGCTTCAGGCACAACAGTTTAGTGGGTGGGGGTGCTCAGGTGGAGTTTGCCATTTTCACCCCGAGAACCTTGTCCTGGCACTGCCTGCAGCCATAACTTTCCATTGCAGCAGTGGTTAATACGAGCGCTGGACTCATCAAGAGAGCCAACTATGCCCTCCCATTCCATAGTCCCTCCTCCATTCATAGAAGCCGTATTATAGCTTTCATCAATGAAAAGCGCTCTATGAATGGAGGACGAGATGAATGAAAGGTCTGCCTCTTCCATTCATAGAGAGCTTTTCATTGATGAAAGCAAGAGGGGGCAGAAAGGGCAGGCATAGTTGGAACTCCGGATGAGTCCAGAGCTGTAATGGAAGCTTTCAGCTGCTCGGTATGGGGGGCGGTTGGGGCCAGGGGCAGACTGACAACTCATGTGGCCCCCAGGCAATAGGGGATCATGGGACCCCTGTGTCCTTGCCCAAACTAAAAAAAAGCCTATGAAAAAGGTACCAAGGGCATCTCATGGGGCCCCCTAGTGCCCCCGGGCCCTCGGGCAGTGCTCGAGTTTCCAAATGGTCAGTCCGCCCCTGGTTGGGGCTATAGATTTCCACCATGATAGCCTGAGGGAAAATTTGCAATAAATGTCCCTTTTGCTGATTTTTTAAAATCATTGTTTAACTAAATGTTTCCTTTAACAAATGTTGCCATACATAGGATAGGCAGAGATGGTCTAAAGAAAGTCTCGAAGGATCGAATCTCCAACCACCACTTATTGAAAACCTAGTTGCAAATGGAATATATTAAATCCCCCATGCAGATTGAATAGAATGACACATTGTCAATATTTCCTGAATGCAGTTCATCAACTGAATTTGCTTATTGCTTGGAGTTGTGTAAGAACGAGAAGAGTTAAATCATCAGTATTGAGCTGGAAGGTTCAGATCAGGCTTCTATTCCCAGCGCTCTGGATGGGAAAGGTCAGACACGTACTGGAAAGTGGTTCTCAAGGGTTATTTCCCCGTCTATCTAGAGCACAGACCTCTGCCATCCATCTTTTGGATTGACTCCTCTTTTGAAGTTGGACGGTTCTGCCTGCAGTATTGCCTCTGGTCCTTTCTACAGCCTTTGAAATCAAGTCATTTTATAATCCCTGGTTCAGTTCATCGAAATCTACGTAGGACTAGTCTGAAGTGATGCTAATGTTTGGTCATGCGAGATGATTACTTAATGTGTAACTCCAGCCCAAACATTTGTTTCTTGGTTATGGATATGAAGGAGAAGAATCAGAACCTGTGAAGATGTTACTTCTGTGTCCCCATTGGGAAGATTTTTGTCACATACCTCATAGGAGCCTGAGATGACGAGGTTGGCCTCACTTGTATCTCCAGTCCATGGCCCCACTGACAGCGAAACAGATTGGGGTTTATTTATTAAAGCTGGTGAGTGCAATATCTAGTGCACTTCTGCATAGAAACCAATCAGCTTCAAGGTTTTATTGCCAAAGCTTAATTGAGCAAGCTGAGGTTAGAAGCTGATTGGCTGCCATGCAAAGGTGCACCAGATTCTGAGTGAACCATTTTTAGTAAATCTACCCCATAGTGTCAAGGGAAACAAAAGCATGAGCAAATGAATGCTGAAACTCCTGTGCTGGATGAGTTCCATAATGTCAGTAACCCCACATGGAATGCAAGTCTTGCTGCTCTCAACGGACCAGGGAAACCAAAGGAGCTGTGTGCAAAGAAACAAACAGAGGGCTACTAACACTTATAGGTAAAGTTGATCCAGGGAATATCCGATTGCTTCTCGGGGGATCAGGAAGGAATTTTGTCCCCTGCAGGAGCAAATTGGATCATGCTTGGCTGGATTTTTTTGCCTTCCTCTGGATCAACTGTGGGTATAGGATTATAACTTTTTTTTTTCTTTGAACTGGATGGACTTTTGTCTTTTTTCAGCCAGACTAACTATGTAACTATGTAAATGGACAAAAACAGATGTAGACTGATATACAGTCTGTTTTTGCATTGGTAAAGGATGTAAAAAAAGGATGTAAATTGATGAAAAACGGATGTAAACTGATATAAATGGACAAATGGACAAAAACAGATGTAAACAGACATACAGTCTATTTTTGCATTGGTAAAGGTTAAAAAAATGGATGTAAACTGATGAAAAACAGATGTAAACTGATGGAAAATGGACAAAAGTGGTTAAAGCCGCTGTAAACCTCAGACATGAAATCTGAACAAAGCACATATTTCTATAGTGTTTGCTTGCTCCTCTCTTCCTGATCCCCTGAGAGGCAATCGGATATTCCCTGGATCAACTTTACCTATAAATGTTATATCCAGTTGTATTCTGTGTATCCAAGAAACAATCCAGGACTTTTTTGAAGCAATCCACTGAGCTGGCCAGAACCAACTCTTGAGGGAGTCTATTCCACATTTTCACAGCTCTCACTGTGAAGAAACCTTTCCGTATTTGGAGATTACATTTCTTTTACCCCAGACGTAAAGAGTGCCCCCTTGTCCTCTGTGATGACCTCAGGGTGAATAGCTCTACATCGAGTTCACTATATGAACCACTGATGTATTATACATGGAGATCATATCCCCCCTTATGTATTATACATGGTGATCATATCCCCCTTATGTATTATATACATGGAGATCATATCCCCCCTTATGTATTATACATGGAGATCATATCCCCCCTTATGTATTATACATGGAGATCATATCCCCCCTTATGTATTATACATGGAGATCATATCCCCCCTTATGTATTATACATGGAGATCATATCCCCCCTTATGTATTATACATGGAGATCATATCCCCCCTTATGTATTATATACATGGAGATCATATCCCCCCTTATGTATTATACATGGAGATCATATCCCCCCTTATGTATTATACATGGAGATCATATCCCCCCTTATGTATTATACATGGTGATCATATCCCCCCTTATGTATTATACATGGAGATCATATCCCCCCTTATGTATTATACATGGTGATCATATCCCCCCTTATGTATTATACATGGAGATCATATCCCCCTTATGTATTATACATGGAGATCATATCCCCCCCTTATGTATTATACATGGTGATCATATCCCCCCTTATGTATTATACATGGTGATCATATCCTCCCTTATGTATTATACATGGAGATCATATCCCCCCTTATGTATTATACATGGAGATCATATCCCCCCCTTATGTATTATACATGGTGATCATATCCCCCCTTATGTATTATACATGGTGATCATCTCCCCCTAATGTATTATACATGGTGATCATATCCCCCCTTATGTATTATACATGGAGATCATATCCCCCCTTATGTATTATACATGGTGATCATATCCCCCCCTTATGTATTATACATGGTGATCATATCCCCCCTTATGTATTATACATGGAGATCATATCCCCCCTTATGTATTATACATGCTGATCATATCCCCCCTTATGTATTATACATGGAGATCATATCCCCCCTTATGTATTATACATGGAGATCATATCCCCCTTATGTATTATACATGGAGGTCATATCTCCCCTTATGTATTATACATGGTGATCATATCCCCCCCTTATGTGTTATACATGGAGATCATATCCCCCTTATGTATTATACATGGAGATCATATCCCCCTTATGTATTATACATGAAGATCATATCCCCCCCTTATGTATTATACATGATGATCATATCCCCCTTATGTATTATACATGGAGATCATATCCCCCCTTATGTATTATACATGGAGATCATATCCCCCCTTATGTATTATACATGTTGATCATATCCCCCCTTAATCTCCTCTTCTCAAGAGAGAATAATTTCAGTTCCTCTAATCTTTCCTCATAGCTGATCTCCTCCATGCCTCTTATCAGTTTGGTTGCCCTTCTCTGCACTTTCTCCAGTTCCCCAATGTTCTTTTTGTGAATTGGAGCCCAAAACTGAACTGCATATTCCAGATGAGGTCTTACTAATGATATGTACTGGTGGAAATGATATCTATCTCTCTGGAATCTATACCTCTCCTAATACAAGAGAGGATTTTGCTCTCTTTAGAAACCGCAGCTTGGTGTTGCATGCCGTTATTAAAGCGGAGTTCCTCTCACACTATGAGTAATAATAATATTCAGCAGCTAGAAAAACTATAGCTGCTGACTTTTAAAAAACAGCCACTTACCTGTCCGTCAGTCCCGCGGTGTATCCCCCGGAGCCTGTTTCACCAGCCGTCCTGTATTGCATCTTCAGTGTGGGCACCCGGCTGTGATAGCTTGTGGCTTCACAGCCAGGTACCCACTGCACATGCGCGAATAGCGCTGCGCTTAATAAATGGTCCTGTAGTCTTCTGGGACCTGTCATGTGTCCAAAAAGACTACAGGGAGGGAGTGAGGAAGGACACCTTCCGCTTCCGATCGTCTAGGAGAAGTGGGAGCGGGTACCTGTCAAATTCGGGTACCCGCTCCCCCCCACCCCCCAAAGGTGCCAATCCTTAATGGGGAGCAGTCCTTAAAGCAGAACTTCCCCTTTTGGGTGGAGCTCCACTTTAAGCTTGTGATCTACCAGAACCCCCAGATCCTTCTCCACCATTGATTCCCCCAGTTGTACCCCCCTAGTATGTATGATGCATGCATATTCTTAGCCCCCAAGTGCAGAACCTTACATTTATCAAAATTAAACCTCATTGGCCACATAGTTGCCCAATTACACAGAGCATTGAGGTCGGCTTGTAAGTTGGAGACATCCTGTAAGGACGTTATTCCCCCCTTATGTATTATACATGGAGATCATATCCCCCCTTATGTATTATACATGGAGATCATATCCCCCCTTAATCTCCTCTTCTCAAGAGAGAATAAATTCAGTTCCTCTAATCTTTCCTCATAGCTGAGCTCCTCCATGCCTCTTATCAGTTTGGTTGCCCTTCTCTGTACTTTCCCCAGTTCCCCAATGTTCTTTTTGTGAATTGGCGCCCAAAACTGAACTGCATATTCCAGATGAGGTCTTACTAATGATTTGTACCGGGGAAATGATATCTCTCTCTCTGGAGTCTATACCTCTTTTAATACAAGAGAGGATTTTGCTCGCTTTAGAAACCGCAGCTTGGCATTGCATGCCGTTATTAAGCTTGTGATCTACCAGAACCCCCAGATCCTTCTCCACCATTGATCCCCCCACTTGTACCCCCCCAGTATGTATGATGCATGCATATTCTTAGCCCCCAAGTGCAGAACCTTACATTTATCAACATTAAACCTCATTTACCACATAGCAGCCCAATTACACAGAGCATTGAGGTTGGCTTGTAAGTTGGAGACATCCTGTAAGGACGTTATTCCACGGCACAGCTTGGTGTCATCTGCAAAGACTGAAATGGGGTTTATAATCCCTGACCCTATATTGTTTATAAATATATTAAAAAGTAAGGGTCCCAACACTGAACCTTGGAGTACACCATTGACAACACTGAACCTTGGAGTACACCATTGACAACACTGAACCTTGGAGTACACCATTGACAACACTGAACCTTGGAGTACACCACTGACAACACTGAACCTTGGGGTACACCACTGACAACACTGAACCTTGGGGTACACCACTGACAACACTGAAGCTTGGGGTACACCACTGACAACCCCTAGACCATTCAGAGTATGAATCATTAACCATTACTCTGAATACGATCTTTTAGCCAGTTTTCTATTCATTTACATACAGATTTTTCCAAATCTGTAGACTTTACCTTACACATTAGCTGTGTGTGGGGAACTGTGCCAAACTCTTCTGCAAAATCCAAGTATACCACGTCCACCGCCACCCCTCTGTCCAAGTATACCACCTCCACCGCCACCCCTCTGTCCAAGTATACCACGTCCACCGCCACCCCTCTGTCCAAGTATACCACGTTCACAGCCATCCCTCTGTCCAAGTATACCACGTCCACCGCCACCCCTCTGTCCAAGTATACCACGTCCACCGCCACCCCTCTGTCCAAGTATACCACGTCCACCGCCACCCCTCTGTCCAAGTATACCACGTCCACCGCCACCCCTCTGTCCAAGTATACCACGTCCACCGCCACCCCTCTGTCCAAGTATACCACGTCCACCGTCACCCCTCTGTCCAAGTATACCACGTCCACCGCCACCCCTCTGTCCAAGTATACCACGTCCACCGCCACCCCTCTGTCCAAGTATACCACGTCCACCGTCACCCCTCTGTCCAAGTATACCACGTCCACTGCCACCCCTCTGTCCAAGTATACCACGTCCACCGCCACCCCTCTGTCCAAGTATACCACGTCCACCGCCACCCCTCTGTCCAAGTATACCACGTCCACCGCCACCCCTCTGTCCAAGTATACCACGTCCACCGCCACCCCTCTGTCCAAGTATACCACATCCACCCCTCTGTCCAAGTATACCACATCCACCCCTCTGTCCAAGGTTTTGCTCACCTCCTCATTAAAAGAAATCAGATTTGTTTGACAACTTCTGCCTTTCATGATTCCATGCTGTCTGTTCCTAAAATATTTTTTTCCAGCAAGAACTCATCTATGTGGTCTTTTATTAAACTCTCCAATATCTTCCCAACTATAGAAGTTACACTAACAGGTCTATAATTACATGGTAAAGATTTTGACCCCTTTTTAAATATTGGCACCACATTGGCCTTACGCCAATCCAGTAGAACTATGCCAGTCATTAAAGAGTCTCTAAAAATTAGAAACATAAGTTTACATCCTTTTTTTGTCCATTTACATCAGTTCACATCCATTTTTCATCAGTTTACATCAGTTTTTTTACATGCTATACTAATGCAAAAACAGACCGTACGTCCATTCACATCTGTTTTTGTCCATTTATATCAGTTCACATCCATTTTCATCAGTTTACATCCGTTTTCCATCAGTTTACATACTTTTTTACATCCTTTACCAATGCAAAAACAGACCGTATGTCCGTTTACATCTGTTTTTATCCATTTACATCAGTTCACATCCGTTTTTCATCAGGTTACATCCATTTTTCATCAGTTCACATTCATTTTTCATCAGGTTACATCCATTTTTCATCAGTTCACATTCATTTTTCATCAGGTTACATCCATTTTTCATCAGTTCACATTCATTTTTCATCAGGTTACATCTGTTTTTCATCAGGTTATATCCATTTTTCATCAGTTCACATTCATTTTTCATCAGGTTACATCCGTTTTTCATCAGGTTACATCCGTTTTTCATCAGTTTACATCTGATTTTTTTACATTTTTTACCAATGCAAAAACAGACTGTATGTCCATTTACATCTATTTTTGTCCATTTACATCAGTGTACATCTGTTTTTTGTCCATTTACATCTGTTTTGTCATTTACGTCAGTTTACATCTGTTTTTGTCCATTTACATCAGTGTACATCCGTTTTTGGCCATTTACATTCATTTACATCCATTTTTTTTGTCCATTTACATCCGTGTACATCTGTTTTTGTCAGTTTACATCCGTTTTTTTGTCCGTTCCGTTTCTTTTTTTTTTTTACAGAAGAAAAATATGGTTTTCTTCCATTCAAAATAGATGTTACCGAATACGGACTAGGGGCAGACTGACAACTCATGGGGCCCCCAGGCAATAGGGGATCATAGGGCCCCTGTGTCCTTGCCCAAACTCGAAAAAGCCTATGAAAAAGGTACCAGGGGCATCTCATGGGGCCCCCTATTGACCCCAGGCCCTCAGGCAGTGCCCGAGTTTCCAAATGGTCAGACCGCCCCTGATGCGGACATTAACGGATGTAAACAGATGATTACCCGTTTACCTCCGCTAGTCCAAAGAAATACATGTGTGTATAATACGGAAAGCCTGTGTGAAAGGGGCTTTAAACGTGTGTGAAAAATTCAAAAGTTGCCCCGGACTTCAAGTGGTTAAATTGATAAATGTATTGATGTGCTAATGAAACTGGAGCTGCAATGGTGTGTTTGACATCTGCCTGGAGCTCAGCTTTAAGGCGTCCCAATCCGGGATTTAGAATGATGTTTGAGCTCCACATAAAACAATGTGATAAGAAAAAGTTAGATGATTGTGTTTTTCTGATGCTGGTTTATAACCATGCTGAACAATATGTTCCGTGTAACTCCGTCAGCCTGAGATGAAAGTCTGGATAAGAAACAAAAGCGCTATTTTTCAAAAAACAAATACGTGCCATATGGTAACTAGAGAGCTGGCATGTGTTTAGTTTGGGAAAAAAATTGAGCAGACAAAAGGAAAAGTGCTCAGAGCTGTACAGTTATTACCTTTCCAGTCATCTTTGTACACAACCATGCTAAAGGGGTCCAATCATGTAAAATTGTACATTCTAACATTAACCCCTGGCCCTCCAGAGGATTCAATCCCCCCCCCCCCCCCTCCTGACAAGGCCATTTTTTTGTGATGCGGCGCTGCATTATTTTATCTGACAATTGTGCGGTCATGCAACGCTGCACCCAAATGAAATTTGTCCTTTTTTTTCACCACCAATAGAGCTTTCTTTTGGTGGTATTTGATCGCCTCTGTGTTTTTAATTTTTTGTGCTATAAACAAAAAAATACCGACTATTTTGAGAAAAAAAACAATGTTTTTTACTTTTTGCTATTAACCTCCCTGGCAGTATTCCCGAGTGTAGCTCGGGGTAAAACGTCAGTACCAAAAGCGGTAACCCCGAGCTACACTCGGGCTTACTATGCGGCATTGCTCAGGGAGTCCCTGCAGCACTTACCTTGTCCTTCACTCCCACGATGTGTCCCCTGCAGCGTCCCCGGCCATCTCCTCCGGCTGATGCCAGCATCCGGCTTCCTGTGATGTCGGGACGTACGGGCGCTGGAACCGGTGGCAATTTGAAATTTTTAAAAAATGTCATTTTTTTTAAAATGACTGTTACATAGTAAAACATTGCTGTTTCAACCCATTTCACATACATTTTGTCCCGAGTGCTTTGTCCTGCGCCCTGCCTGCATTTTGACTGTTCTTTCTGCCTGGAAACTGAGAAAAGTCCATGGCGTCCAAAAAGCGTCCCTTTATGTCAAAAGCGGTTTTAGACCGGCTAGAGAACAGCGATAGTAAATCAGAACCACTTGCAGAATTGAGTGATAATGATTCGTGGGGGAAATTCGTCATCAGACACTGAAAACGATTTTGCGACTTTGCTCAGCGATGTGCGAATTTGCCTCTGTATTTCAAATTTCAGTGTTTTTGGTTTGATTATATTATTGAATTAAATTTATTATTATTATATTATTATTTTTTATGATTATTTATTAAATTATAATTTTTGATTTCGTGTTTCAAACTTTATCATACCCGGGATGTTTACTAGACTCTTGTTCGGACAGATTTCAGGGAGTTATTCCTAAAAATTACAGCCTACAATAAAAAACTACATATTTCCATGCAAAAAAATGGTACCGCTTTCAGCACAAAAAATCGGAAAGAATCCTACCGCCGAGGAGGTTAAACATGTCCAGTAAAAAAATGTGAAAAATCAAATTTCGTCATAAATTTAGGGCACATGTATTCTGCGACATATCTTTGCTAAAAAAAAAATCTCAATACGTGTAAATTAATTGGTTTACGTGAAAGTTATAGTGTATAGCGGTATATATACTGGGATTTTTTTTATACTAGTAATGGCTGCGATCAGCGACTTATAGCGGGAATTCTAGACTGCGGCGGGCATTTTGACACTGGGGGGGGAATTGACTTGACTTGACATCCCCAGTGACACCAGTACAATGATTAGTGCTAATAAAAAGTACTGACACTATACTAATGGCACTGGGCAGGAAGGGGTTAACATCTGGGACAATCAAAGGGTTAACTGTGTGCTGTTTCACATTATGTGCTGTGTGAGTGCTTCATTGTAAGCACACTGCTTTGTATGGCTGTGCTATGCAGAGCCATACAAAGCAGTATGCAGGAGCTGACAGGGGAGAGATCTGTGTTTTTTATACTCGGGCGATCACCGGGTGCCAGCAAGAAATCACCGGGCAGGACATGGTGAGTTACAGCCAAGGCTGCGAATGGCAGCACAGGTACCCCCTACCCGGAACTGCAAAATCACGTATACCTACATGATTTTGAGCACCCGTGCTGCCCTGTAGGGCAGCGCAGAAGCAGTTAAAAGATATCTAAACTCAAGAACAGCAATGATAACATATTTCAGCTTAGCCATCCTTAGATATGGTGGCTGCATAAGTTTTCTTTTTTTCAGGCTTTTTGCCTTTATTCTCCTGCCAGTAACACACTTCCTGTCCTAAGGTGACAACGCTAACTTACTGTCAGGGTGTTCTCAAAGCATAGGTTCAGGTACCCCCACCCCCCCCCCCCCCCTTCTGAATCACCTCCTGTCTTCACCCCTACCCACCTCCCTGTACTGTCCCTTTTAGAGAATACAGAACAAAGTATAATTTTGGGGTGCAAAGTCATTTGTATGGCGTGTGTTAATTATAACAAGTAAAGCAGTACAATAGATCCACTACAGCCAGAAACAATAGATTCTCCATGCAACAATAGATCCCCCCAGCAAAAATAGATGCACCCAAGCAACATTAGATCCCCACCAGTAAAACAGATCTCCCAGCAGCCAGCATCAGTATACCCATCCCTGAACAGTAGATCCCTTTCTGCAAAAGTTCACCCCCCTGTAACATAAAACCACCCCCAGCAACACTAGATCCCCCACCAGCATTCATAGATCCTCCAGCACACCACAGCACCCATTATTACTTGAATTCAATGCTGGAGGTGCCAAAACTGCATTCCTTCATGTTCCTGCTGGGACAAAAGCCCTGCTCAGTGTACTGTGGCTCACTAATGTCTTGTGTTGAACTGCATGAGGTTATAGGTTTTCTGTACTATGTTGACATCTAGTGGCAGTTTTGGGTCACTTGTTTACAATGTGATTTTATATCTTCCTCCTCCTGTTTAGTGCTAGTTGGTTTAGTCCCCTGTTTCTTCCATGTTCTCTCAATCAGTGTTAGTTATTAACAGATCAAGTGTTTAGGAAAGTCATTGTCTCCTTACATGTCAAAAGAAGTGGAAAAACATCTTCTGTACTGCAGTTATCTGAAGCAAAATTGTGTTAGATTCAACTTCTGCGTCTTATTGAAGAGTTAAGCTGCCTGTGCATGATACCAAGTCAGCAAGTGACCATACTGTCGGGACAGACTGGGTCTAAGGAGGAATGTCAAGGTATAAAGCAGCATTTTAAAGAAAACCCTGGGACTGAAAGCATGTTAGGACCTCCTCTCTCCTCCCCTCCGGTCCCCTCTCCTCTCTTCCTCTCCCCTCTCTTCTCCTTTCCTCTCCTCTCCATTGAGCTGCAGTGCTCATGTACTAACAAGGAATGCAATAATAAAGGATGAGAGTAGACTGACAGAGAAAATTTGGTTGGACAGTGTTTAGGAAAGTCATTGTACAAGTAATTCAACAAAACAATGGCTGCAACAGCACAGAATACGCCTTCTGGAGTGGCCCAGTCAGAGTCCTGACCTCAACCCGATTGAAATGCTGTGGCATGACCTTAAGAGAGCGATTCACACCAGACATCCCAAGAATATTGCTACACTGAAACAGTTTTGTGAAGAGGAGTGGTCCAAAATGACTCCAGATCGTTGTGCAGGTCTGATCTGCAACTACAGGAAACGTTTGGTTGAGGTTATTGCTGCCAAAGGAGGGTCAACCAGTTATTAAGTCCAAAGGTTCACATACTTTTTCCTCCCTGCACTGTGAATGTTTACATGTTATGTGCAATTAAACCATGGCAACATGTAATGTTTGTGTAGTATTATGTTCAGCAGACTTTGTTCTTCTATTGTTGTGACTTAGATGACGTTCAGAGCACATTTTATGCCCAATTCATGCAAAACTCCACGTAATCCCAAGGGGTTCACATACTTTTTCTTGCAACTGTACCCTTTCAAGCAGACTATGCAATAAATAGGGATATTTAGTTCACACATATTGCAATACATGCATAAGCTGGCCAACTGCATCAAAGTAATCCCTCTATGGCCAGTCCTACTCTGCTCTGCCTACGAAAATACTACTGTGGACACAATGCTAACATAGAGGAAAAGACACAATGGGGGAGAGCTACAAGGTTCAGGTCTGGCTACTGACCCAACAATACAACAAACAAGAGATCCCTGTGCTCAAATCCCAACAGCTAGTGCATGCATTTATCCATCAGCTGCTAAAGGGGTGTAACCACATATTAACACTAGAGTAGGACTGGCCATAGAGGGATTACTTTGATGCAGTTTGCCAGCTTAAGCAGAGGGTCCTTCAGAATTTCTAGTGTTAATATGTGGTTACACCCCTTTAGCACCTGATGGATAAGTGCATGCACTAGCTGTTGGGATTTGAGCACAGGTATCTCTTGTTTGAAAGCATGTTAGGACCTTCTCTCTCCTCCCCTCCCGTCCCCTCTTCTTTCCTCTCCTCTCCTTTCCTCTCCTCTCCATTGAGCTGCAGTGCTCATGTGCTAACAAGGAACGCAATAATAAAGGAAGAGAGTAGACTGACAGAGAAAATTGTGTTGGATTCAACTTCTGTATTATTGAAGAGTTAAGCTGCCTGTGGATGGCGCCAAGTCAGCAAGTGACCATACTGTTGGCACGGTCTGGGTCTAAGGAGGTATGTCAAGGTATAAAGCAGCATTTTAAACAAAACCCTGGGTAGAAAGCATGTTAGGACCTCCTCTCTCCTCCCCTCCCGTCTCCTCTTCTTTCCTCTCCTCTTCATTCCTCTCCTCTCCATTGAGCTGCAGTGCTCATGTGCTAACAAGGAACACAATAATAAAGGATGAGAGTAGACTGACAGAGAAAATTGTGTTGGATTCAACTTCTGTCTTATTGAAGAGTTAAGCTGCCTGTGAATGGTGCCAAGTCAGCAAGTGACTATACTGTTGGGACAGACTGGGTCTAAGCAGGTATGTCAAGGTATAAAGCAGCATTTTAAACAAAACCCTGGGATTGAAAGCATGTTAGGACCTCCTCTCTCCTCCCCTCCCGTCCCCTCTTCTTTCCTCTCCTCTCCTCCCCTCTTCTTTCCTCTCCTATCCTCCTCTCTTCTTTCCTCTCCTCTCCATTGAGCTGCAGTGCTCATGTGCTAACAAGGAACGCAATAACAAAGGATGAGAGTAGACTGACAGAGAAAATTGTGTTGGATTCAACTTCTGTCTTATTGAAGAGTTAAGCTGCCTGTAGATGGTGCCAAGTCAGCAAGTGACCATACTGTTGGGACAGACTGGGTCTAAGGAGGTATGTCAAGGTATAAAGCAGCATTTTAAACAAAACCCTGGGATTGAAAGCATGTTAGGACCCCTCCCCTCCTCTTCCCTGCTGTCCTCAAGGAGCCAATTGAGCTGCAGTGCTCATGTGCTAACAAGGAACACAATAATAGAGGATGAGAGTAGACTGACAGAGAGATGAGCTCAGTGGTCTGCTGCTTCTCATTTCACTGTCCAATCTCTTGCCTGCCAGAAAGCGCTGTGCTGTGTGGCTGTGCACATCTCAGAACTGGATGGACAGAAACTTTTAGGGAAGTTACATAGCTTCTGTATTTTGTATCATCTGTGATGACCAGTAATGGTATTTTATATCATCTGTGATGACCAGTAATGGTATTTTATATCATCTGTGATGACCAGTAATAGTATTTTATATCATCTGTGATGACCAGTAATGGTATTTTATATCATCTGTGATGGCCAGTAATGGTATTTTATATCATCTGTGATGACCAGTAATGGTATTTTATATCATCTGTGATGGCCAGTAATGGTATTTTGTATCATCTGTGATGGCCAGTAATGGTATTTTGTATCATCTGTGATGGCCAGTAATGTCCAGATCAGCAGGGAAAAATAAGGGAAAGAGAACCTAAAAAAGAAAACAAATGCAGCCATCACATCTAAGAATTGATAAACTGTGATAAAAACACATTTTTAAGGTTTTACAGAACATAATAGTTGTAAAAACAATGTTCATACTACACACCAGGAGCTAGGCAGGGAACCGCTTCTGTTTTTCAGTTGAGTAACAATACGATAAAAATAGATGAAACTTGGCAAACAGGTCATTACAACAAGTACCGAAGTACCGGGCCAGAATAAAAATGATATCTCCTAACAGGTGTTATACTTCTTTTCTTTTTTTGTGTGATGCGACGTTCTTATTTTCCTTTTATTTCTCTGCGCTCCCCAGCAGGATTAGATTACGGGTCTGTGATCAGGCCATGCAGACAGCTCTTGTCTTTTAGAAAAATCAATTTATTTTTTTTTTCTTACCGGCTGCCAAGCTGGCCGTAAGTTTAATTCTCCCAGTCCTGAAAATTACAGCCTACTCTTCTTCTGGCAGGTCAAAGCAGAGCTGGAATTCCACGTTTTATGCGAGATGACAGCTGAAGAGCACTTTGGAATCACATTATCTAAAAGTACAGGATTCTTCTGCAATTATTATTCTGAATTAGAAAGGCTGCTTGGCCCCCCTTTTTTTTTTCTTTGCATATATTTTAAATATAGTTTTATCCAAATACAGTTACTAAGAAAATCTAAAATGTTGCGTGCCAAGCAGGGTCGTCTTAATAGCATCACGGGTCCCTGGAAAAAGTAATGCCCTGGGGCCCCTACCAGCCTGACCCAATTTATGCACCTACTCTCAAGAATTAAAGTATAAGTAGAATTAAACATACACTATATTGCCAAAAGTATTGGGCCAGCCCTCCAAATCATTGGATTCAGGTGTTCCAATCACCTCCATGACCACAGGTGTATAAAATCATCACCTAGCATGCAGACTGCTTCTACAAACATTGGTGAAAGAATGGGTCGCTCTCAGGAGCTCAGTGACTCCAAGCGTGGTCCCGTGATAGGTTGTCACCTGGGCAATAAGTCCATCCGTGACATTTCCTGGCTACTAAATATTCCACGATCAACTGTTAGTGGTATTATAACAAAACCTCCTATGCATTTTAAGATTAAACCTCTTCTCCTCCAATTTCATTATGTGGCCATGTGTCTTCCTAAGCTTGGTTGTGTTGTTGGTAGGTGGTATAAATATTCTTGGAATTAATTCTCTTTAACCTCCCTGGCGGTATGATTATTTCAGATTTTTGGTGCTGAAAGCGGTACATTTTTTTTGCGTGGAAATATGTATTTTTTTTATTGTAGGTAGAGATGAGCGAATCGAAGTAGCCGAAGTGGAATTCGAGTCGAATATCGGAAAAATTTCGATTCGCGCCGAATCCGAAAAATAGCCTAATTCGGACGCGCGAATCGAAATTTTTCCGAAAATGGCGGCTGACATGTGCGGCGACGGAGCGGGGATGTCTGGGAAGGCGCGCAGACCCATAATGCATTCCTCAACGACATGTGATCGCATCAGCCAATCAGCAGCCAGCCAGCTAGCACTGTGTAATGGTCGAGCTATAAATAGCGGCCATTTTGGAATTCTTCATTTGCCTGCAGTCATTGAACAGAGGCAGACCGCTCTGTATTAGGGACAGGGACAGAGTTAGGGCCACAGAAACGATACTTGGGGACAGAGAAACGATACTTAGGGACAGAGAAGCATTACTCAGGGACACAGAATTGTTAATTAGGGCCACAGAATCGTTACTTAGGGACAAAGAAACGCTAGTTAGGGCCACAGAATTCATACTCAGGGACAGACAGAATTGTTACTGAGTGCCAGAGAATTGTTACTTAGGGCCACAGAAACGTTATTAGGGCCACAGAATTGTTACTCAGGGACAGACAGAATTGTTACTGAGTGCCAGAGAATTGTTACTTAGGGCCACAGAAACGTTATTAGGGCCACAGAATTGTTACTCAGGGACAGACAGAATTGTTACTGAGTGCCAGAGAATTGTTACTTAGGGCCACAGAAACTTTAGTTAGGGCCACAGAATTGTTACTCAGGGACAGACACAGAATTGTTACTGAGGGCCACAGAACTGTTACTTAGGGCCACAGAATTGTTACTCGCACAGACACAGAATTGTTACTCGCACAGACACAGAATTGTTACTCAGGGCCACAGAACTGTTACTTAGGGCCACAGAATTGTTACTCGCACAGACACAGAATTGTTACACAGGGACACAGAACTGTTACTTAGGGCCACAGAATTGTTACTCGCACAGACACAGAATTGTTACTCAGGGACACAGAATTGTTACTGAGGGCCATAGAACTGTTACTTAGGGCCACAGAATTGTTACTCGCACAGACACAGAATTGTTACTCAGGGACACAGAATTGTTACTGAGGGCCACAGAACTGTTACTTAGGGCCACAGAATTGTTACTCGCACAGACACAGAATTGTTACACAGGGAAACAGAACTGTTACTTAGGGCCACAGAATTGTTACTCGCACAGACACAGAATTGTTACTCAGGGCCACAGAACTGTTACTGAGGGCCACAGAACTGTTACTTAGGGCCACAGAATTGTTACTCGCACAGACACAGAATTGTTACTCGCACAGACACAGAATTGTTACTGAGGGCCACAGAACTGTTACTTAGGGCCACAGAATTGTTACTCGCACAGACACAGAATTGTTACTCGCACAGACACAGAATTGTTACCGAGGGACACAGAATTTTTACTGAGGGACACAGAATTGTTACTGAGGGACACAGAATTGTTACTCGCACAGACACAGAATTGTTACACAGGGACACAGAATTGTTACTGAGGGCCACAGAACCGTTACTTAGGGCCACAGAATTGTTAATTGCACAGACACAGAATTGTTACTCGCACAGACACAGAATTGTTACTGAGGGCCACAGAATTGTTACTCGCACAGACACAGAATTGTTACTCAGGGACACAGAATTGTTACTGAGGGCCACAGAACCGTTACTTAGGGCCACATAAACGTTAATCAGGGACACATAATTGTTACTGAGGGCCACAGAACCGTTACTTGGGGCCACAGAAACGTTAATCAGGGACACAGAATTGTTACTGAGGGCCACAGAACTGTTACTTAGGGCCACAGAATTGTTACTCGCACAGACACAGAATTGTTACTCAGGGACACAGAACTGTTACTGAGGGCCACAGAACTGTTACTTAGGGCCACAGAATTGTTACTCGCACAGACACAGAATTGTTACTCGCACAGACACAGAATTGTTACTGAGGGCCACAGAACTGTTACTTAGGGCCACAGAATTGTTACTCGCACAGACACAGAATTGTTACTGAGGGACACAGAATTTTTACTGAGGGACACAGAATTGTTACTGAGGGACACAGAATTGTTACTCAGGGACAGACACAGAATTGTTACTCAGGGACAGACAGAATTGTTACTGAGGGCCACAGAAATGTTACTTAGGGCCACAGAAACGTTACTCAGGGACACAGAATTGTTACTCAGGGACACAGAATCGTTTAATTAAAGAGTATGTCAGACAACATGCAGAGGAGTGGCAGAGGAGGCAATGTTTTAGGAGCGAGCAGACGTGGCAGCAGAGGAAGGGGTCGAGGCAGCACTATTCGCAGCCAGAGGCTAGTGCTCCCGGTGTCATCCAGTACAGTGAGGAAGAGCTAACAGAGGGCGGTCAGGAACGGGGGGAGACATCCGCCTCTTCAGCAGCCAGGCGAAGAAGTACTGGCGAGGAGAGTGGCTCGGTAGCCGGTGTAGAGACAGGTCTGTCTCCTGACCCACACGCAGCCTAGGGGGCTAGTAGTGAGGCGGAGACCCTAATTGATGATGATGAGGCTGATCGCACTTGGCAGCCTCGTCGTCATCAGGCTATTGCTTCCGCATCATCAGGAGAAGAGGGTGGCAGCTTGGCAGCGAGCAAAACAGTCGGTGGGTTGTCTCCATCGCCACACTCTGCCATGTGCCACTTTCAGGTCTCCTCACACACTGCTGGTGTGTTGAATTTTTTGACATAGGGTGCTGGCAGATTACGGGCCTCCCATAGCTGCTGCCAGGCCCCTAATCTGCCATGGGCCCCTATATACCGCCTCCTCATGCTGCTGCCAGGTCCAGAGTCTGTCATGGGTCCCTGTACGGCCTCCCATTGCTGCTGTCTCCATCGCCACACTCTGCCATGTGCCACTTTCAGGTCTCCTCACACACTGCTGGTGTGTTGAATTTTTTGACATAGGGTGCTGGCAGATTACGGGCCTCCCATAGATGCTGCCAGGCCCCTAATCTGCCATGGGCCCCTATATACCGCCTCCTCATGCTGCTGCCAGGTCCAGGGTCTGTCATGGGTCCCTGTACGGCCTCCCATTGCTGCTGCCTCCATCGCCACACTCTGCCATGTGCCACTTTCAGGTCTCCTCACACACTGCTGGTGTGTTGAATTTTTTGACATAGGGTGCTGGCAGATTACGGGCCTCCCATAGCTGCTGCCAGGCCCCTAATCTGCCATGGGCCCCTATATACCGCCTCCTCATGCTGCTGCCAGGTCCAGAGTCTGTCATGGGTCCCTGTACGGCCTCCCATTGCTGCTGTCTCCATCGCCACACTCTGCCATGTGCCACTTTCAGGTCTCCTCACACACTGCTGGTGTGTTGAATTTTTTGACATAGGGTGCTGGCAGATTACGGGCCTCCCATAGCTGCTGCCAGGCCCCTAATCTGCCATGGGCCCCTATATACCGCCTCCTCATGCTGCTGCCAGGTCCAGAGTCTGTCATGGGTCCCTGTACGGCCTCCCATTGCTGCTGTCTCCATCGCCACACTCTGCCATGTGCCACTTTCAGGTCTCCTCACACACTGCTGGTGTGTTGAATTTTTTGACATAGGGTGCTGGCAGATTACGGGCCTCCCATAGATGCTGCCAGGCCCCTAATCTGCCATGGGCCCCTATATACCGCCTCCTCATGCTGCTGCCAGGTCCAGAGTCTGTCATGGGTCCCTGTACGGCCTCCCATTGCTGCTGTCTCCATCGCCACACTCTGCCATGTGTCACTTTCAGGTCTCCTCACACACTGCTGGTGTGTTGAATTTTTTGACATAGGGTGCTGGCAGATTACGGGCCTCCCATAGCTGCTGCCAGGCCCCTAATCTGCCATGGGCCCCTATATACCGCCTCCTCATGCTGCTGCCAGGTCCAGAGTCTGTCATGGGTCCCTGTACAGCCTCCCATTGCTGCTGTCTCCATCGCCACACTCTGCCATGTGCCACTTTCAGGTCTCCTCACACACTGCTGGTGTGTTGAATTTTTTGACATAGGGTGCTGGCAGATTACGGGCCTCCCATAGATGCTGCCAGGCCCCTAATCTGCCATGGGCCCCTATATACCGCCTCCTCATGCTGCTGCCAGGTCCAGAGTCTGTCATGGGTCCCTGTACGGCCTCCCATTGCTGCTGTCTCCATCGCCACACTCTGCCATGTGCCACTTTCAGGTCTCCTCACACACTGCTGGTGTGTTGAATTTTTTGACATAGGGTGCTGGCAGATTACGGGCCTCCCATAGCTGCTGCCAGGCCCCTAATCTGCCATGGGCCCCTATATACCGCCTCCTCATGCTGCTGCCAGGTCCAGAGTCTGTCATGGGTCCCTGTACGGCCTCCCATTGCTGCTGTCTCCATCGCCACACTCTGCCATGTGCCACTTTCAGGTCTCCTCACACTGCTGGTGTGTTGAATTTTTTGACATAGGGTGCTGGCAGATTACGGGCCTCCCATTGCTGCTGCCAGGCACGTAATCTGCCATGGGCCCCCGTACCGACTCCTCATGCTGTGACGTTGCAACAAGGTGGAATTCAACCCTACATATGTTAGACCGCCTTTACGAACAGCGAAAGGCCATCACAGATTTCCTGATGTTAAAAGCGGATAAAGGTACTCCCTGTGTAACTTAGATGTCAGCCATTGGCAGCTCATGCGTGACACCTGCGCTTGCTCAGGCCCTTTGAGGAGGCCACGCTATTCGTGAGTCGGCAGGACTATGGGATGAACGACGTCATTCCTCTGTTGCACGTCCTGGAACAAATGCTGTTAACAATGGCTGGTCAGGGTGCGGTAGACGTGGCGCACAGATCTCAACACCACATGACCCCTGTGGGGGCAGGACAGGAAGAAGAGGAGGAGGTAGAGGAGGACATTGGTGCTCAGGAATTATTGAGTGAAATGGGTGGTTTTTCCACTCAGCGGACAGGAGTGGAGGAGCAGGAGCATCTGGTAGAGGAGGAGGAGGAGGAGACAGAGGACCCAGACGCACCGTGGCAGTATGCTGTGGAGATGGAGGCAGGGAGTCCCTCGCATTCCTTGGCACAAATGGCCCATAGCATGCTCGCTTGCTTGCGTAGCGACAGCCGAATAATAACCATCAGACAGAGGGATGACTTTTGGCTGTCCACCTTGTTGGACCCTCGCTACCGTTCAAAAATGGTGGCCTTTTTCACACCTGCTGAGAGGGAGGCCAAAATAACGTACTATAAAAACCACCTATGTAGTCAGCTGGTCTCTGCCTGTCTGCGCCAACGTCCATCCTCAGACACTGTGGGCCCTGTGCGCTCGCGTTCCGCTGCCATGGCAGCAGGGGAGAGGTGGGGTGGTAGGAGCAGTGGCAGCTCCACCAGCAGCGGCTGCCTCAGTCTGCAGTCGATGATGAGTAGCTTTCTTCACCAGCACAGTGAGGAAACTACTAACCAGCCGCAGCAGCAGCAGCAGCAGCATCAGGTGGACCTGGAGCAGGACCTCAAACAACAGGCTTAGGCCTACTTGGACAGCACCCTGCCAACCGAGGTAGACAATCCCCTTGACTACTGGGCAACGAAACTTGACCTTTGGCCCCAACTAGCTGAATTTGCCCTTGAAAGGCTGTCATGCCCGGCCAGTAGCGTGGCATCGGAGCGCGTGTTTAGTGCGGCAGGAGGTATTGCAACTCCGCGGAGGACACGACTGTCCACCCAAAGTGTGGAGAGACTGACGTTTGTGAAAATGAATCAGGCGTGGATTAGTCTGGATTTCAAACCACCAGTTCCTGACACAACTGACTAAATCCGCCATGAATCATGCCCCAAACATGTGCCACTTTCAGGTCTCCTCACACTGCTGGTGTGTTACATTTTTTGTCATAGGGTGCTGGCAGATTACGGGCCTCCCATAGCTGCTGCCAGGCCCCTAATCTGCCATGGGCCCCTATACCGCCTCCTCATGCTGCTGCCAAGTCCAGAGTCTCTCATGGGTCCCTGTACGGCCTCCCATTGCTGCTGTCTCCATCGCCACACTCTGCCATGTGCCACTTTCAGGTCTCCTCACACTGCTGGTGTATTCCATTTTTTGTCATAGGGTGCTGGCAGATTACGGGCCTCCCATAGCTGCTGCCAGGCCCCTAATCTGCCATGGGCCCCTATACCGCCTCCTCATGCTGCTGCCAGGTCCAGAGTCTGTCATGGGTCCCTGTACGGCCTCCCATTGCTGCTGTCTCCATCGCCACACTCTGCCATGTGCCACTTTCAGGTCTCCTCACACTGCTGGTGGGTTCCATTATTTGTCATAGGGTGCTGGCAGATTACGGGCCTCCCATAGCTGCTGCCAGGCCCCTAATCTGCCATGGGCCCCCGTACCGACTCCTCATGCTGCTGCCAGGCCCGTAATCTGTCATGGGCCCCTGTTGTCGCTTGTTGGCATATTCCGCTCGTTCAGATGCTCCTTCTCCTGCTACTCCTCTTCACGGATTCCGTCAGCAGTCTTTCTTGGAATCCGTTTCCAAGAGACAACAGTTTGCGAGCACGCACCAGACGGTGCAGAAGCTGAACGTCCTCCTGTCCAAGTTGCTGCTGCCAGGCTCGTAATCTGTCATGCGCCCCTGTACCGCCTCCTCATGCTGCTGCCAGGTCCAGAGTGTGTCATGGGCCCCTGTACCGACTCCTCATGCTGCTGCCAGGCCCGTAATCTGTCATGGGCCCCTGTACCGCCTCCCCATGCTGCTGCCAGGTCCAGAGTGTGTCATGGGTCCCTGTACGGCCTCCCATTGCTGCTGCCAGGCCCGTAATCTGCCATGGGCCCCCGTACCGACTCCTCATGCTGCTGCCAGGCCCATAATCTGCCATGGGCCCCTGTACCGCCTCCTCATGCTGCTGCCAGGTCCAGAGTGTGTCATGGGTCCCTGTACGGCCTCCCATTGCTGCTGTCTCTATCGCCACACTCTGCCATGTGCCACTTTCAGGTCTCCTCACACTGCTGGTGGTTTCCATTTTTGTCATAGGGTGCTGTATGGCCTCCCATTGCTGCTGCCTCCACCGCCACACTGTGGCTCCACACTCTGGTTTTGGCCCCGTGACTGCCCAAATGAGTGAAGTGTGCGGTGATTCTAAGATCGACGGCACTCATCTGCATGTCATACTGACTGACAGTATTATTTCTCTTCCCCAGCAGACTCCAAGGGCATTTAAATTAAAGGTACAGTGTTCAGCACTAATATTAAGTCTCTCTGAAGCCTAGAAACACCCTTTTTTAAGTTAAATTCACAGCGAATATATTCGACTCGAATCGAAATTTTTCCACGAATTCGCCGAATCAGTCGAATCGAATTTTTGAATACTTCGCTCATCTCTAATTGTAGGCCTGTAATTTTTAGGAATAACTCACTGAAATCTGTCCGAACAAGAGTCTATTAAACATCCCGGGAAGGATAAAACTTGAAACACGAAATCATAAATTATAATTTATTAAATAATCATAAAAATAATAATTTAATAATACATTTAATTCAATAATAT
Source organism: Staurois parvus (assembly GCF_062004578.1). Taxonomy (NCBI): domain Eukaryota; kingdom Metazoa; phylum Chordata; class Amphibia; order Anura; family Ranidae; genus Staurois; species Staurois parvus. The sequence continues at coordinate 2,012,116 of NW_028318004.1, forward strand.
AATCAAACCAAAAACACTGAAATTTGAAATAGAGCGCCAAGTTCGCACATCACTGAGCAAAGTCGCAGAATCGTTTTCAGTGTCTGATGACGAATTTCCCCCACGAATCATTATCACTCAATTCTGCAAGTGGTTCTGATTTACTATCGCTGTTCTCTAGCCGGTCTAAAACCGCTTTTGACCTAAAGGGACGCTTTTTGGACGCCATGGACGTTTCTCAGTTTCCAGGCAGAAAGAACAGTAAAAATGCAGGCAGGGCGCCGGACAAAGCACTCGGGACAAAATGTATGTGAAATGGTTTGATACAGGAATGTTATACTATGTGATTTTAGTGTATTTAGTGAATGTCACTTTTTGTCATTTTTGAATTTCCCGCTGTTCCATCCCCTGTACGTCCCGACGCTCACAGGGGCGGAACCCAGAAGACAGATGCCGGCATCCGCCGGATTACATTGCTGGGGACGTTGCAGGGGGGTACGTCGCGGGAGCGCAGGACAAGGTAAGTGATCGAGGGATCCCGGAGCAGCGCTGCATGGTATTCCGAGTGTAGCCCGGAGTTACCGCTTGTGGTACTGAAACTTTACCCCAAGCTACACTCGGGAATACCGCCAGGGGGGTTAAGTAGACTATATCAGAGTTTTGGTTTTTTTTTAGGTTCCATCATTTTAGGTTTTAGGTTCTATTAAGATTTGTTGGAAGGAAGGTCAGAACGTCAAAGGAGTGTTAGAATAGTTAAACTGTTTTAGTTCCTCATAGTGAAAAAAGGAGTTTCTCTGTATGGTCTTTCAGAAGTCATGGATGGACTTCTGGCGTAATTCCATCCAAATAGTAAGTAGATCCTTGCACACCCAGATTCTAAAGGCTACAGAGTCCCTGCCTTTGGGAAAAATAGGGGAAGGGACAATAGGCATCAATGGGGACATCCAGGGGCGGACTGATCATTTGGAAACTTGGGCACTGCCTGAGCGCCCGGGGTCAGTAGGGGGCCCCATGAGATGCCCCTGGTACCTTTTTTCATAGGCTTTTTTGAGTTTGGGCAAGGACACAGGGGCCCCATGATTCCCTATTGCCCGGGGGCCCCATGAGTTGTCAGTCTGCCCCTGGGGACATCACTCATGGAAGAGACAGAGACTTTCCTCTAAGACATTGGAGTTGCCAGTTGGGCATCTGTATAGGTGTCTATGTAGTAGGCAGTGGTGCCAAGCCAGTCTCTAAAGGATCTAAAACAGACTGGCTAGATTCTACTGACAAATGTTAAGGAAGATAATGGCCATATTAGATTCCCCGCATTGGTGGTTACTTAAGTTAGACCCAAACCCATCGATTTAATGGTTTCCAAAACGGTTACATTCAATGCATGCAAAGAATGATAGCATCAAATGGCTGCTGTTATAACTGATTGCATGCACAGCACCATGGAAACTGCAGACCAAGCAGAGTTTGAGATGGCAGCTTCCTTGGCTGTAAAAGATAGGAGGGTCTAGTTCCCCTTTAAGGCTGTTCATTGTTTTTTATACCTCTGAATGTTGTTGTATTGCTTCATTTAGTGTCAATTAAATGTCAGGCTTGACATGTGCCCTTTCAGCCACAAGGCACTTATAGTCCAAACATATGATGGAGGAAATTGACTCACCATCAGTGTCTTCTTCTGGGCTTTGTGAGCATTTCTCCAAGTCCATCTTCCACAGGTGCCATTACAATCACAATTTGTAGAGAAAGCTGCTTTGGCTAGTGTCAGTATAAGAAATCAGTTTATTGGAGGTTCCTCCTGTGCTGTGCAGCATTTGCAGAGATGTTCCCTAGGGTCAGAGTCATGAAATAGTCACAAAGGAGAGGGTGGTAGAACAGAACTACAGCATATGTGGCTTATTCCATTGGTAGCTGGGCCCAGAAACCAGTTCGGAATCAGTGCTCCTGAATGATACATGTACAAATACCTAAAAGAATTGGGGTTTCTGACACAAGAAATACTGAATATTATTGGGCATGTCATAATGTTCCGCAATACAATGTGCAAGTATAAAGAAACCCTTAAATGATACTAAACAGAGAAGTGTTAATTGCCATAACCTATATACATAAATCACATATATATGATGACACTGTATTTTGTTTTTAAAATCCTGTAAGCAGGGCAGATGCTTCCACCAGGCAAACTAGGTGGCCACCTAGGGCGCACTGCCACTTAGGGGCACCTGGGCACAGCACAGGCCGGCACTTTCTTTGTGTAGGATACTGCCACGTCATGAAGGATCCTTCTGCTGAGAGGAGGTGCCGCAAAGAGGGGGGGGGGAAGGACTGAGGAAGATGCCGGGTGTCTGGGGCCAGTGTAGCAGCTGAGCTGCAGCTCCTTCCGGTGTTCCTCTCAGACTCCGTCCCTTACTGCAAGCCAGCTGGTGGCTGCTGATCACTGTGGAGTTCCAGCACTTCTCTTCCCATTCATCAGTGGAGGCGAAGCTGTGCCTGTGGAGGAAGGTAATATCTGACTCTGATGTCTCGTGTCTGTGTGAGTGTGACCCAGCCGGTCAGCCATCCATCACATATTTTATCCCCAATTACCTGGGGAATTCCAGCCTGTGATCTGTCAGAGTGTGGATCCATCATCCTCCACTCATTGCAGCTGTCACCCTGCCACTGGCAGCCACAGATACAGTCCGTCCGTGACACTGATTTTGTCTTTAATATTGGTGCTGGTTGTATTTTATGTCACTTATTTTTGCAAATTAAAATAAATTTAGCACTTTTTTATGTCTTATTGATTTAATATTTCCTACTGTTTTTAAAATGGATTTATTTATTAACGGGGGTGTGCAAGTAGCTGGTCTTGCCTAAAGCTCAAAATAGTCTAGCACTGGCCCTGCCTCTAGGCACCTTAATTTCACAGAGCTGTTGTGTGATCACATGATCTTTCCTTATTCTTTGGCATCTCCAGGGAATGTTCCTTGGGAGGGACTCCTAATACTCTGATATATGCCCTCTACAGTATGAGTGTGTGTCTGCACAGCCCTGATTGGTGTTGTGCTGGTCACATGGCTAAAAAAAGTTTTAGGAAGAGCAATTTAAATTAGATTATACCTATCAAAAACATTTTTTATAGCTCCCTATATATCTTTATTGAACATCAAATATATATTTTCGTGCATTAATGTGGTGTAGGAGTCAAATATGATTGACACTAGCTCTCACTTTGTTCAGACGGCTGTCTGTACAGACAACATCTGTATCCAAGCCTCTTTTTTCACTTTACAGGTATTAGCAATTACATTTGATATATTTAATACTGATTTAAATTAAAACTATGTTTTTAGTGCGTTTTTAATGAATGTAATCAATCAGCATGGAGGAGGAGGGAGGGAGAGGAGTGCCATTTACCACTGTGTATACACCCACATGTGTGACTCTATGCTCATGTGGATTGGCACAGGTAAGAAAAAGATGGAAATAAACAGTGTAGAAGTGAACTGCAACTGGAGCATGCTCAGTAGATGACAGCTGGTCTACACAATCTCAGGATGTAGTAGGGACGCAGAGAAGATGGGAAGAACAGCTGAAGGCAGGATCAGAGTATTTTTCACTCTACACAAAACAAATGCTTTAGTGGCTTTGTGAATATGCACACTGTTATTTAGCATGCAGTGAGAGTTGTTTATATTCTGGTTTTAATGACACTTTAGGGAAAGCTGCATTTTTAAAAAAAAAAAAAAACATTGCAAATAACTTTTGAAATTACATAAACAGGTGAAGCACATATGAGATTTTCAATTTTTTTAGATTCTTGTTCAATTTTGTATTCTGCACATTATTCTCTTTTAAAGTCAGCCTTGCAAAATGCATTAAAATATTCCTCATTTTTATGTTCAGGCTGCTGAAATCATTTTTTTGTTACATAAGGAGGAAGCCTTGAACCCTTTTTCCGAGCTAAAGCATAATACAAATAAGAACTGGAAGGAGAAGTATGGGTCACTAATGCACTTTTGCAGCAATAGACTGGGTCTTCTGTGCTATACCCAGCCTTGGGGTTAAGTGATGAAGCTTTTAAATATTTTACAATAGTAGTAACTCAGAGGTGGCTAGTAAATTATGTGTCTCCTGATAAAGAGATTTGATCCCGGTATAATGAAAAGGTCGAGGTAAACCTTAGAGTGTATTGTATATCACCATTAATAGCTTGCTGGGGAATTGTGCTCAGAATATATAGCTCTGCCGAAACAGTGTGTTCAACCCAATAAATTCAGCGCTGATAGTATCTTTGATAACTTCATGCACACTGTCATGTAAAAGAGTACGGGGAGGGTGTCTGCTGTAACTAAAGCAGTTTATTTTCCAAAAATCTGGAACTTCTCTAGTTGAAGTGCCTAGATCTGTCATACATACCATTCTTAAACTGGAACCCCAGCCAAGTATTACAAGTTCTTGCTTTCAGCCATATGTGTTATATGCAGCAATCAAACTATATGCCCAAAAAGTATGGGAACATCCCTTCAAATTACTGTGTTCAGGTGTTTCCAATGGAAGGTACTGTTAATGGTAAAGCATACAAACACAATTATAATAATTATTATGATTATTATTAAGATTATCCAGAACTTATAGAGCGCCAACAATTTGTGCAGCACTGTACAAAATAAAAGGAGACAGAACAGTTACAATACAATTTGGTACAAGTGGATTAGGTGCGCCCTGCTTGTGGAGCTTACAATCTAAAAGGGAGGGGGAAGTAGTACAAAAGGTAATAGCTGTGGGAGATGAACTGATGGAAATAGTTGAAGTACAGTGGAGGAAGGGTAGGCTAACTTTAAGAGATGCGTTTTCTGGGATTGCAAAAGACCGATAGGGTTGGTGTCACATATCTGGTGGAGATGGAGTTGGAGAGAGGGCTTCTCTTGCATCTCTTGTCCAACACCCTTGGTTGTGATGACAAGAGGTGTAAGAACACAGAGCGGCACAAGGACCAGCGCAACAGGCAGCACCAGCTGGTGTTTGCAGGAAGAACATAACGGTAGATCATCAAGCAGGAACTAGAACATGCTGTTGACGACCTTTAGGCTTGTGTCCTGGCTACACTCGTGTCAGCCAGACACGAGTGTAGCCAGGACACAAGCCTAAAGATGGTCAACAGCCGGGCAGCGAGGTGTAGGAACATCAGGCAGAGGACAGCCAGGATCGGTGTATAGCCAGGTAGCGAGGTACAGAAGCATGAGACAGGAGCAGAATCAGAATACAAGCCAAGGTGACAGCAGGCAGAAATCAAAAGACAGGTCAGGGGCAAGCCAAGTCGTGCATGGGTAGGCAGGTATAGCAGGTCAAGGCTCAGGATAAGCAGGAACTAGCTGAAGACCTCCCAGCAATCCATTCATGTCATGTCACAGCTTAAATAGGCCATTTGGCACCAGTTCATGACGTGTGTATGCTCAAGCACATGTGCATATCTTTTGTGCACACGCTAATACGTTTGTGCGTGTGTGCTAATGCCCATTTTGCATTGAGCCTTGAGAATTATGAGCATGCACATGTACGTGAGCATGTGGCAGTCTTATGGTTCCAGCACGTTCTGAAATAACTAGACAGATTGAAGTAAGGCGTTTCAGAAGATAGGAGAGCTTCCGGAGATGTCCTGGAGGTCAGCGTGGGAGGATGTGTCAAAGAAGCTAGGGAGCAGGGGCGGACTGACAACTCATGGGGCCCCCGGGCAATAGGGGATCATGGGGCCCCTGTGTCCTTGCCCAAACTCAAAAAAGTTAATTTTTGGTTTTGGTTTGGTGCTGTAGTTACCTTTAGGTCCACCAGACCCCCTTGCCACTGCCATTAAAAAATAAATAAATCTAACCCACCAAGATTTCTGCTTCCTTCCCAGAGCAGGATTTTTTGGAGTCCAAACCAGTGGCGGACTGACAACTCACGGGGGCCCCCGGGCAATAGGGGATCATGGGGCCCCTGTGTCCTCGCCCAAACTCAAAAAAGCTTATGAAAAAGGTACCAGGGCATCTCATGGGGCCCCGTACTGACCCCGGGCCCTCGGGCAGTGCCCGAGTTTCCACATGGTCAGTCCGCCCCTGCTAGGGAGCAAGAGGTCTTAGGAGGAGCAGAGTGGATGATATTTTGAGATGGGGTTGTTATATAACTGGGGACAAAGTTGAGGATGGCTTTATACATATTAGACAGTTGTACGCTTCCAGCCTTGTGGCAAAGTGTACAACTTGTAGCTGAACTCAAATGATCTGCAAAGATCCCTGATCTCAACGCTGATGAACACCTTTGGGATGAATTGGAGCCAAAATTACTTACCAGATTTTCTCATCCAACATTAGTACCCAACCTCACAAATGTTCTTTTAACTGAATGGCCACAAATCCTCACAAATATACTCCAAAATCTTGTGGAAAGCCTTCCAATAAGAGTCAAGGCTGTTAAGGCTGCCTCAATATTAATGACCGTAATTTGGGAATTAAATGTCCAACAAGCTCACACAGGCACAGAATTCAGAAGTGGAGAATGCAGAGAGCACCACAATAGTTATTGAGTCCAAAAAGAATAATTATTAATCCATATTGGGATAACATAAACAAAGGCTTGGGCACTACGCATTTTTGGGGGCTTAAATGCTCTGTGGGCTGGAATGGTTAGACTCAAAGTAATTTATCAAAGAATACCTGAAGGATCTCTGAAGTACATTCAGAATAAGGCATCCAGTGCTAAATTACTTTACTTATAGACTAAAACCGAGCTGACATTCATGCTCTGGCAGGGATAATATACAAGTGAATAATAACCAACATCCCACAGAAGTAAGGCTGTATAATTATAGTGAGTATTATAATGAGATGCTAGCAGATCCTCTACCTTCATTGGTTTACTTTAGATGCAAACTTTTTTTTGTGAGTGTGCCCCTTTAATTTAAGTGACAGGCAAGTGCAATGAAAAGTGAAAGAAATAATAAGTTGAATTCCCAGCAGTAAAGTAGCTTTTCAAGAATTACAATGTCATTAGCAAACATGGTTTGGACATTGTCTCCAGTAGCCTCCAGGCATCTGTTTTGTGTTTTCCATAACGTGAACAGCGCTGACAAACCGCAGTCGTTTAATTTTAAACGGATTTATTTCTACACAAGATCATGTCTTCAGGAAATTCTCTGTATCTCTATGAAATCAAAGCAGAGCCAAGATTCGCATTTACTCTTCTGCGTCTTCCTCAATCAATATATTATGTACAGTGCAGGAAACAATTGCCAAATGCTTAACTACGTGACATGTTGAGCGTTTATATAATGAATTGGCCCTGGAGATCGCTAGAATAGAATTGTTTTGTGAATTCAAATTATGCTACACTGCCAATACGGGAATTATATGTTTGGTATAAATCCATGGTATCTTCAACAAGTTTGGTGCCGACATGGGGTAAATGAATCAATGGCATGTTGTCCACTCTGTTTAAAAAGCTGAGCTTCAAGCAGATATAAAAGATACAAATTAATGCAGTTCATGAATACATCATCAAATCAATTTTATTGGTCATTTTTGTGTGTTCTGGCGCCTCCAAAAAAAAAAAAGAAAAGTATTTTTTAAAATGTAATCTTAACACTAACCCTGTTGCTAACCCTCATGCAAATTCTAACCCTAGCACTAACCCTAGAGACAACCCACATCTTTGGTCATTGTGTAGCTAAAAATCTTTTTCTTGGTGGAGTCTTGGAGCCACTTTTGGTATGGCCACCCCCATAACTTTTGCCTGTGTGGAGATGGAAATGCTTAAAAACACTGCTTTGGTTTGTTTCTGACCAGACAGGATAAAGCAATATTTTTACTGCTTGGGAGAGGGTGTCCTGTTGAGTTCTTTGCAACGCATTGCAGCGCACCCACTAAAGAGCTGCTTGTGAATTTAGTCCTAATTTCCCCTTATTGCACACACAGCGCACACACAGCATTTTCTGTACTCTTCCACTTACTCCAAAGAAAAGTCTAGGGTTTCTTTGGGTTTTTATTGGGAACAATGAACTTGGATAGGGTGAGGGAGCATGGGCTACCCCAATACACTGTAGAACTCAATGACCTGAGGATTCCTTAATTTTCTGGCTGCACTTGTAAAATGTTCCACAGGATCTCTGTGCTGCTGGTGACCGGTTCTCTCTCCTGAGAAGCTATACACAGTCACTAACTCTTCAGCACTGGGGTCATTTACTCACATAGCCACAGGATCATTGTTTGCCTCCTGCCAATATCCACCAGGCTCTTCCTAGTGAGGGCTAGGAACCACTATAGGACTGTTTGACTCCACTATAGGACTGTTTGATTCTTTCCCATTAACGTACTCCTGGCTCTGTCTAGTGAGCTTCTCCGTACCCAACTTGATCCCTGGACTCACATCTCCTATAGGACTGAACCCTGGAATTCTGCACACTGTAGCTCAGGCCTCAGATTATTTATGGGCTACCTCACCACCTACTGGGCACATCTCCCCAGGGATTGGCTGGAGTCCCATAAATATTCAAGCTGCATGCCCTGTTCTTACTCCCATTATGGTTCTAGAATCCTCTAGAAGACAAGGGGTGGTAACAGAGCAGCAGCCTGTGAAACATTGAGCATCCCTAAGCAATCAACCCCTGCTTCACTGATTACAGGGGAGCAGGGGCGGACTGACCATTTGGAAACTAGGGCACTGCCCGAGGGCCCGGGGTCAGTAGGGGGCCCCATGAGATGCCCCTGGTACCTTTTTCATAGGCTTTTTTGAGTTTGGGCAAGGACACAGGGGCCCCATGATCCCCTATTGCCCGGGGGCCCCATGAGTTGTCAGTCCGCCTCTGCAGGGGAGCCAGCTAAAGTTACCTAGCAGTCTACTCTACACTAGCCAGGTGCTTTTGCATAATGAACTTTCTCTGGGCTTTGGATCCCATAAAGGTTTACCTTTTTCGTTAATGATGTTATCCTTTACCAAGCATTGGCTATCACTGACAGAAACAAGGACCAAAGTAATGTGGTCCAACATTCAGACATTGTGTCTAAGTTACTGCTGTCAAAAGTGGATTAGTTTGCAGCTTCAGCCTTTTGTGAATCCAGGCTATTACCTAGCGCACCACAGCCACCAAGATCGGTGCTTTTCAATAAGCACCTATAGCTATTCATCCTTGGTGTGTTGTTACAGTTTTGGGGTTGTATTCAATATGTGCAAAGAGAATTCACAAATACTTATAAGTATAACATTGTTTAAAAGTAATGACAGATACAGATAAAGAAAATATAACAATAATACTTAACTAAAGATGCTGTTTCCACCACAGAGACCCATCTGCATATGCAACGTGGCACACAAGTGATCACAGACACATGCATGATTGCAAGCTCTGATGACGAGACTGAGACTTACAAGTTATGGCTGTGGTAATATAAGTCTTGAATGTAAGGAAATAGCCAAACGTAGAGAAGAAAGTGGGCTCAACCACATCCTGGTCAGTTAACAATAACATTCCTATGGTGTGAGCCATCTAAGGCAGCCCTTCTCAAACTTTTTAACACAGAGGAATCCTTGAAAAAAATTTTCGGCTTCAGGAAACCCCTGCTAAAACTCATGATACATTAGTGTGATGGTCAGTGGGAAGAATGCTGCTTACACTTGTGATTGGGAAGAATTACCCTCTTACAGATAGCTATAAAGATCACTGGTGTCAGTGGGAACTTATCTGAGAGGCAGAAATTGCTAATTGCTCAAGGAACCCCTAGCAACCCCTTATTTATTTATTATTTATTATTATTTATTTATCGAGTTTATATAGCGCCAAAGGGTTTGCTCAGCGCTGTACAATAGAGGGGGGACAATACATGAAACAGAACAGTAACATCAAACAGCACACGAGGGGTTAGAGGGCCCTACTCTTTCGAGCGTACAATCTAGGAGGGAGGGGGTAGAGGCACAGGAGGAAACGGCTGTGGGGGATGGAGTGGTAGGAGGAGGGAAGGGCAGCGGCTGTTAGGTGAGGGTGGGGTAGGCTTCCCTGAAGAGGTGGGTTTTCAGGGAGCGCCTGAAGGTGAGGAGGGAAGGTGACAGTCTGATGGATTGGGGTAGTGAGTTCCAGAGGATGGGGGAGGACCTGGAGAAGTCTTGCAGTCGTGCGTGGGAGGAGGAGACCAGGGAGCAAGATAGAAGGAGGTCCTGTGAAGAGCGAAGGGTACGGGTAGAATGTAAGGAACCCCTTGAAGAACCATTGGGTTCCATGGAACCCTGGTTGAGAAACCCTGATCTAAGGTAAAGCCATGCCAAGCCATATCCTTATATGGCGTCCTTAACCAAGATTTGGAGGCTTAGAATTCAGGAGCTTATTATTACTCACAATCACCCTGTGCGTTTATGCTCATATTGTTACTTCATTCACTTTTATCTTATTAAACCTTTACAATACTACACTATGAGCACCTTTATTTTTACTACTTGGCACTGAGCCTCTACACCTCAGCCCAGTATTCCAGGTACCTGTCCAGGCTGGAGAAGTAAGAGTGTTAGACCAGACCATTATCCCCGGCACCTGCCATTTGAGCGACCACCAGAGAATACTCCCATTTCCAGGCTATACTTTCACAGGACCTGTGGCTACATGAGATCTCTATACGCCAGGGGCGGACTGACCATTTGGAAACTTGGGCACTGCCCGAGGGCCTGGGATCAGTAGGGGGCCCCATGAGATGCCCCTGGTACCTTTTACATAGGCTTTTTTGAGTTTGGGCAAGGACACAGGGGCCCCATGATCCCCTATTGCCCGGGGGCCCCATGAGTTGTCAGTCTGCCCCTGCTATACGCGCATTAAAATTGCGCTTCTGGTGAGTGGGCAATCTTTCTATGCCTTCATGTCAGGATACTGGAATATACTCGTTTGGATTGAAGTCATATTTAACACTTTGGACTGTTCACCATTCAGTTTATAGGACTCTATTACGCAGGATTCATATCTGACTATATGTATACATCATTTGTATTTATTAGTATTATTTATTATTATTATCTTTTTAGTGTTGCACTCCCAATTTTATGTTAGAATTCATTAGTGAGCCTGAAAATTAAAAAGGAAATATGCAAGTTCCCCATCATTTGGCTGGCATTGTTATTAGTTTATAGGCTTGTATAGGACCTATAAATGACTGCAAGATCTTTGACTTCTAAAAAGTATTATTAACAATATGCCACCACCTTACTGGAGGCAGAGTGATGTCACCATGTCTCCTGAGAGACCTGGGGGCTCAAAAGCCCAGAAAAAATGCACTCCAGTCTTTTGCAGGGCCACATGTTCACACGATTCCAAGTGTCCTGTTTTCCCAGTAGACCGCAATGAAGCATGGCTATGTCACCCTTGCGTCCTGGAACCAATGGAAGGTCACAGAATGTCTGCTTTAAATTGTCACTGAGGACTTGTTATTGGTCTTGGTAGATTTTTTTTGTGTGCTGTAAGCTCTATGTGTTGAGCAAAGAAAGGAAAGAAGGGAGGGGGGAATTAGAAAGGAGCTGGCCCAGGGGGAATAGCCCTGGCTATCGCTTTGAATATTGATTTCTGAAAGAAACTTTTACATGCGGTACTCTATTAGTCCCTCAACTATCTTGCCTACTTTAGAAGTTAGCGTTACATGCCTTTAGTTACTAGTTGAAGACTTGTATCACTTTTTAAATCTCAAAAAAACAATATTGGTGAAGCGCTTCACATGAAAAACTAAATAAGACCTCCTCATTCCCCCCCCCCCCTCCCCATTTTGTTAGGCCTGAACTGCCATTTGATAGTCCTCTTTATTAGTGATGCCTAACCTTGTATTATTGGGTTTCTTACTGTGCAATCAATGTACACCTTCAATGACCCATATTTTTGCTTATGATTTTGTACTGTTCCATGTTAAAATAATAAAATTATTTGAACAAGAAAAACTAAATAAGTAGGTGCAATGATATAAAAATACATATAAAGTGACCACACTGTATTGAAAGGTATAGATAACTAGTGCTAAATAATACCCCAAACAAATATAAGTGCCAAGTGCTGAAAGTGCAAAACAGGTCATGCGTTTGCTGACTAGATCGTGCCAAAATACAATATAAGCACAGTAAACATAATACACATTAACATTACACATAGAGATGAGCGAATCGAACCAGGCGAAGTGGAATTCGTTTCGAATATCGGGAAAAATTCGATTCGCATCAAATCCGAATTTTAGCCAACTTCGGGTGCACGAATCTAATATTTCCCGATCAGCCGGCAAAAGTGTCACTGCAGAGAGCTCCGCTATTTCTGACAGTTCTGACAGTTCATTTACAGCGGTTGAAACATTGTATCTATTTGTTTCCATTTAGGATACAATACAGATGTTTTTATTCGGAAATAAATAGATACAATGTTTCAACCGCTGTAAATGTGAAGGAACTGTCAGAGAACTGTCAGAAATAGCGGAGCTCTCTGCAGATACACTTTTTGCTGTACTGGAATACTTCTTCTTTTCATTCTTCTTCTTCTTTTCATTCTTCTTTTCATTCTTCTTCTTCTTCTTTTCATTCTTCTTTTCATTCTTCTTCTTCTTCTTTTCATTCTTCTTCTTCTTCTTCTTTTCATTCTTCTTTTCATTCTTCTTCTTCTTCTTTTCATTCTTCTTCTTCTTCTTTTCATTCTTCTTCTTCTTCTTTTCATTCTTCTTCTTCTTCTTTTCATTCTTCTTTTCATTCTTCTTCTTCTTCTTTTCATTCTTCTTCTTCTTCTTTTCATTCTTCTTTTCATTCTTCTTCTTCTTCTTTTCATTCTTCTTCTTCTTCTTTTCATTCTTCTTTTCATTCTTCTTCTTCTTTTCATTCTTCTTCTTCTTCTTCTTCTTTTCATTCTTCTTTTCATTCTTCTTCTTCTTCTTTTCATTCTTCTTCTTCTTCTTTTCATTCTTCTTTTCATTCTTCTTCTTCTTCTTTTCATTCTTCTTTTCATTCTTCTTCTTCTTCTTTTCATTCTTCTTCTTCTTCTTTTCATTCTTCTTCTTTTCATTCTTCTTTTCATTCTTCTTCTTCTTTTCATTCTTCTTCTTTTCATTCTTCTTCTTCTTCTTTTCATTCTTCTTTTCATTCTTCTTCTTCTTCTTTTCATTCTTCTTTTCATTCTTCTTCTTCTTCTTTTCATTCTTCTTCTTCTTCTTTTAATTCTTCTTTTCATTCTTCTTCTTCTTCTTTTCATTCTTCTTTTCATTCTTCTTCTTCTTCTTTTCATTCTTCTTCTTCTTCTTCTTTTCATTCTTCTTTTCATTCTTCTTCTTCTTCTTTTCATTCTTCTTCTTCTTCTTTTCATTCTTCTTTTCATTCTTCTTCTTCTTTTCATTCTTCTTCTTCTTCTTTTCATTCTTCTTCTTTTCATTCTTCTTTTCATTCTTCTTCTTCTTCTTTTCATTCTTCTTCTTCTTCTTTTCATTCTTCTTTTCATTCTTCTTCTTCTTTTCATTCTTCTTCTTCTTCTTCTTCTTTTCATTCTTCTTTTCATTCTTCTTCTTCTTCTTTTCATTCTTCTTCTTCTTCTTTTCATTCTTCTTTTCATTCTTCTTCTTCTTCTTTTCATTCTTCTTCTTCTTCTTCTTTTCATTCTTCTTTTCATTCTTCTTCTTCTTCTTTTCATTCTTCTTCTTCTTCTTTTCATTCTTCTTCTTTTCATTCTTCTTTTCATTCTTCTTCTTCTTTTCATTCTTCTTCTTTTCATTCTTCTTCTTCTTCTTTTCATTCTTCTTTTCATTCTTCTTCTTTTCATTCTTCTTTTCATTCTTCTTCTTCTTTTCATTCTTCTTCTTCTTCTTTTAATTCTTCTTTTCATTCTTCTTCTTCTTCTTTTCATTCTTCTTTTCATTCTTCTTCTTCTTCTTTTCATTCTTCTTCTTTTCATTCTTCTTTTCATTCTTCTTCTTCTTTTCATTCTTCTTCTTTTCATTCTTCTTCTTCTTCTTTTCATTCTTCTTTTCATTCTTCTTCTTCTTCTTTTCATTCTTCTTTTCATTCTTCTTCTTCTTCTTTTCATTCTTCTTCTTCTTCTTTTAATTCTTCTTCTTCTTTTCATTCTTCTTTTCATTCTTCTTCTTCTTTTCATTCTCCTTCTTTTCATTCTTCTTCTTCGTTTCATTCTTCTTCTTTTCATTCTTCTTCTTCTTCTTTTCATTCTTCTTTTCATTCTTCTTCTTCTTTTCATCCTTCTTCTTCTTTTCATTCTTCTTTTCATTCTTCTTCTTCTTTTCATTCTTCTTCTTCTTCTTTTCATTCTTCTTTTCATTCTTCTTCTTCTTCTTTTCATTCTTCTTTTCATTCTTCTTCTTCTTCTTTTCATTCTTCTTCTTCTTCTTCTTCTTCTTTTCATTCTTCTTCTTCTTCTTCTTCTTTTCATTCTTCTTTTCATTCTTCTTCTCATTCTTCTTTTCATTCTTCTTCTTCTTCTTTTCATTCTTCTTCTTCTTCTTTTCATTCTTCTTCTTTTCATTCTTCTTTTCATTCTTCTTCTTTTCATTCTTCTTTTTCTTCTTTTCATTCTTCTTTTCATTCTTCTTCTTCTTCTTCTTTTCATTCTTCTTTTCATTCTTCTTCTTCTTCTTTTCATTCTTCTTCTCATTCTTCTTTTCATTCTTCTTCTTTTCATTCTTCTTCTTCTTCTTCTTTTCATTCTTCTTCTTCTACTTTTCATTCTTTTCATTCTTCTTCTTCTTCTTCTTCTTCGTCGTGCCCCGTGACTGCCCAAATGAGTGAAGTGTGCGGTGATTCTAAGATCGACGGCACTCATCTGCATGTCATACTGACTGACAGTATTATTTCTCTTCCCCAGCAGACTCCAAGGGCATTTAAATTAAAGGTACAGTGTTCTGCACTAATATAAAGGCTCTCTGAAGCCTAGAAACCCTTTAAATAAGTTAAATTCGCGGCGAATAAATTCGCATCGAATCAAATTTCTCCCGCAAATTCGGCGAATCAGCCGAATCGAATTTTTGAATAATTCGCTCATCTCTAATTACACACTCTAACTGAAAGTGAAAAGTGCTCAGTATGAGTATGAATAATGGTAAAAGTAAAATCCACAATAAAGTGCAAAACAGGTCATGCCTTTGCTGACTAGATCCTGCCAAAATGCAATATATGCACAGTGAAATAATACCCAATGACATTGCACACTAACTGAAAGTGACAGATGCTCAGTATGAGTATGAATATTACAATATACAATAAAGTGCAATGACCCATATTTTTGCTTATGATTTTGTACTGTTCCATGTTAAAATAATAAAATTATTTGAACAAGAAAAACTAAATAAGTAGGTGCAATGATATAAAAATACATATAAAGTGACCACACTGTATTGAAAGGTATAGATAACTAGTGCTAAATAATACCCCAAACAAATATAAGTGCCAAGTGCTGAAAGTGCAAAACAGGTCATGCGTTTGCTGACTAGATCGTGCCAAAATACAATATAAGCACAGTAAACATAATACACATTAACATTACACATAGAGATGAGCGAATCGAACCAGGCGAAGTGGAATTCGTTTCGAATATCGGGAAAAATTCGATTCGCATCAAATCCGAATTTTAGCCAACTTCGGGTGCACGAATCTAATATTTCCCGATCAGCCGGCAAAAGTGTCACTGCAGAGAGCTCCGCTATTTCTGACAGTTCTGACAGTTCATTTACAGCGGTTGAAACATTGTATCTATTTGTTTCCATTTAGGATACAATACAGATGTTTTTATTCGGAAATAAATAGATACAATGTTTCAACCGCTGTAAATGTGAAGGAACTGTCAGAGAACTGTCAGAAATAGCGGAGCTCTCTGCAGATACACTTTTTGCTGTACTGGAATACTTCTTCTTTTCATTCTTCTTCTTCTTTTCATTCTTCTTTTCATTCTTCTTCTTCTTCTTTTCATTCTTCTTTTCATTCTTCTTCTTCTTCTTTTCATTCTTCTTCTTCTTCTTCTTTTCATTCTTCTTTTCATTCTTCTTCTTCTTCTTTTCATTCTTCTTCTTCTTCTTTTCATTCTTCTTCTTCTTCTTTTCATTCTTCTTCTTCTTCTTTTCATTCTTCTTTTCATTCTTCTTCTTCTTCTTTTCATTCTTCTTCTTCTTCTTTTCATTCTTCTTTTCATTCTTCTTCTTCTTCTTTTCATTCTTCTTCTTCTTCTTTTCATTCTTCTTTTCATTCTTCTTCTTCTTTTCATTCTTCTTCTTCTTCTTCTTCTTTTCATTCTTCTTTTCATTCTTCTTCTTCTTCTTTTCATTCTTCTTCTTCTTCTTTTCATTCTTCTTTTCATTCTTCTTCTTCTTTTCATTCTTCTTTTCATTCTTCTTCTTCTTCTTTTCATTCTTCTTCTTCTTCTTTTCATTCTTCTTCTTTTCATTCTTCTTTTCATTCTTCTTCTTCTTTTCATTCTTCTTCTTTTCATTCTTCTTCTTCTTCTTTTCATTCTTCTTTTCATTCTTCTTCTTCTTCTTTTCATTCTTCTTTTCATTCTTCTTCTTCTTCTTTTCATTCTTCTTCTTCTTCTTTTAATTCTTCTTTTCATTCTTCTTCTTCTTCTTTTCATTCTTCTTTTCATTCTTCTTCTTCTTCTTTTCATTCTTCTTCTTCTTTTCATTCTTCTTTTCATTCTTCTTCTTCTTCTTTTCATTCTTCTTCTTCTTCTTTTCATTCTTCTTCTTCTTCTTCTTTTCATTCTTCTTTTCATTCTTCTTCTTCTTTTCATTCTTCTTCTTCTTCTTTTCATTCTTCTTCTTTTCATTCTTCTTTTCATTCTTCTTCTTCTTCTTTTCATTCTTCTTCTTCTTCTTTTCATTCTTCTTTTCATTCTTCTTCTTCTTTTCATTCTTCTTCTTCTTCTTCTTCTTTTCATTCTTCTTTTCATTCTTCTTCTTCTTCTTTTCATTCTTCTTCTTCTTCTTTTCATTCTTCTTTTCATTCTTCTTCTTCTTCTTTTCATTCTTCTTCTTCTTCTTCTTTTCATTCTTCTTTTCATTCTTCTTCTTCTTCTTTTCATTCTTCTTCTTCTTCTTTTCATTCTTCTTCTTTTCATTCTTCTTTTCATTCTTCTTCTTCTTTTCATTCTTCTTCTTTTCATTCTTCTTCTTCTTCTTTTCATTCTTCTTTTCATTCTTCTTCTTCTTCTTTTCATTCTTCTTTTCATTCTTCTTCTTCTTTTCATTCTTCTTCTTCTTCTTTTAATTCTTCTTTTCATTCTTCTTCTTCTTCTTTTCATTCTTCTTTTCATTCTTCTTCTTCTTCTTTTCATTCTTCTTCTTTTCATTCTTCTTTTCATTCTTCTTCTTCTTTTCATTCTTCTTCTTTTCATTCTTCTTCTTCTTCTTTTCATTCTTCTTTTCATTCTTCTTCTTCTTCTTTTCATTCTTCTTTTCATTCTTCTTCTTCTTCTTTTCATTCTTCTTCTTCTTCTTTTAATTCTTCTTCTTCTTTTCATTCTTCTTTTCATTCTTCTTCTTCTTTTCATTCTCCTTCTTTTCATTCTTCTTCTTCGTTTCATTCTTCTTCTTTTCATTCTTCTTCTTCTTCTTTTCATTCTTCTTTTCATTCTTCTTCTTCTTTTCATCCTTCTTCTTCTTTTCATTCTTCTTTTCATTCTTCTTCTTCTTTTCATTCTTCTTCTTCTTCTTTTCATTCTTCTTTTCATTCTTCTTCTTCTTCTTTTCATTCTTCTTTTCATTCTTCTTCTTCTTCTTTTCATTCTTCTTCTTCTTCTTCTTCTTTTCATTCTTCTTCTTCTTCTTCTTCTTTTCATTCTTCTTTACATTCTTCTTCTCATTCTTCTTTTCATTCTTCTTCTTCTTCTTTTCATTCTTCTTCTTCTTCTTTTCATTCTTCTTCTTTTCATTCTTCTTTTCATTCTTCTTCTTTTCATTCTTCTTTTTCTTCTTTTCATTCTTCTTTTCATTCTTCTTTTCATTCTTCTTCTTCTTCTTCTTTTCATTCTTCTTTTCATTCTTCTTCTTCTTCTTTTCATTCTTCTTCTCATTCTTCTTTTCATTCTTCTTCTTTTCATTCTTCTTCTTCTTCTTCTTTTCATTCTTCTTCTTCTACTTTTCATTCTTTTCATTCTTCTTCTTCTTCTTCGTCGTGCCCCGTGACTGCCCAAATGAGTGAAGTGTGCGGTGATTCTAAGATCGACGGCACTCATCTGCATGTCATACTGACTGACAGTATTATTTCTCTTCCCCAGCAGACTCCAAGGGCATTTAAATTAAAGGTACAGTGTTCTGCACTAATATAAAGGCTCTCTGAAGCCTAGAAACCCTTTAAATAAGTTAAATTCGCGGCGAATAAATTCGCATCGAATCAAATTTCTCCCGCAAATTCGGCGAATCAGCCGAATCGAATTTTTGAATAATTCGCTCATCTCTAATTACACACTCTAACTGAAAGTGAAAAGTGCTCAGTATGAGTATGAATAATGGTAAAAGTAAAATCCACAATAAAGTGCAAAACAGGTCATGCCTTTGCTGACTAGTTCCTGCCAAAATGCAATATATGCACAGTGAAATAATACCCAATGACATTGCACACTAACTGAAAGTGACAGATGCTCAGTATGAGTATGAATATTACAATATACAATAAAGTGCAATAACAAAGTGCTTGACATTTCATGTGCAAACAAACACTGCAATGTCAGTGCTTCAATTCTTCACTCCAAACATGATGCGTGTTAGCATGCCACACATGTATATCGTAATCCAAAAGTGGCTAAAGTGTCTCCTCACCTTAACCATGCGACCCCTAAGGGCCACAATGCTTTAGGTAATATAGCCCCACCAGACTGGGAATCTCTGTAATAATACTCCTGTAGTACCACTCAATCTCCTCTGCCAGGTCACTTATGCCCTCAGATGGTAATACCCCCGGGACAATCACAAGGCCATAGAGAGGTAGACAAAGAGAGCCTCCATAGTGAAATGCCGTTTATTTCATATAGCAGATGCAAACAAGCCAAAAGAGAACACTCACAGTATAGCAGATCTCATCCTCTGTGCTGTGGGTGTACTGCAAGGTACTGGGTGTTCAAAGATGGCGTCTGCCGAAAGTGCGTAACCAGAAGTATGTCACCGCGCTCCACGATATCATGTGGCTTCATCAGCATACCAGGCTTCATCAGGGTCGCATGGTCAACATGGCCAGTTAGAGTTTTGCACTTCATTGTGGATTTTACTTTTAACCATTATTCATACTCATACTGAGCACTTTTCACTTTCAGTTAGAGTGCACTTGGCACTTATATTTGTTTGGGGTATTATTTAGCACTAGTTATCTATACCTTTCAATACAGTGTGGTCACTTTATATGTATTTTTATATCATTGCACCTACTTATTTAGTTTTTCATGTGAAGCGCTTCACCAATATTGTTTTTTTGATGTCATACATCCTGTGGTATTGGGAATAGGTGGTAGCAGCTTGCATATATTTGGGGTTGTTTTGTTCATACCAGTGGTGCGCAGGGGGATTATTTTTATACTTTTTAAATATAAGCACCATACTGGCCTTGTACCAGTCCATTGGTACCAAGCAAATGATGATAAAGCAAATGTTAATGCCTGAACACAATTTTGCAACTTTGACATGTGTTAGTAAAACTGTACATATTATCGCAACTACTTTGTGTGTCCAGGTGGATTATACCGCATTTTGGGGACAATTTGGCCTTTCTTGTGGTGGTAATGAATGTCTCCCTTTTATTATCAAAGGAAAACTGGCCCACAATAGGAAAAATTATTTGTTTTAAATTCAGCTGTATATGTATTGCTATGAGCATAACTTACCACCAAAGAACAACCCAAAATAAATTTTCCTGCTCCTGATGATCACAGCAATGCCACATGTGTATGTTTTTTGTTGTTTGCACCCATAGTACAGCCCAGAAACAATAGTGCGCATTTCGCTTTTTTTTAAATGCTGAATAAAACACCTGGAAACTAACTGACACTGATAATTACAAAAATGATTTTCCCCACCCAAAAAATCCTACTTGAAATATACCGAACCTGATCTTTGACCCAGGCCTTTGACCCTTACCTTGACCAAACACTAACCAGGTATTGACCTAGATTAAACCTCGATCTAGCTAATTTTTGTTTTTCTTAAATTTGTTTATTTATTATTATCATTTATTTTTAACACACTTTTGCACACTTCTCCTTGCAAGAAGAGAAAGATATAATGTATCTTTCTTTCCATTCAGAAGAGAAAGAAAACACATGAGTGGGCTGTACAGTGACTGGTACAGAGGAGCTCAGCTATGAGGAAAGATTCGAGGAGTTGAATTTATTCTCTCTTGATCTCTCTTGAAAAGAGGAGATTAAGAAGGGATATGATCTCCATGTATAATACATAAGGGGGGATATGATCACCATGTATAATACATAAGGGGGGATATGATCTCCATGTATAATACATAAGGGGGGATATGATCTCCATGTATAATACATAAGGGGGGATATGATCTCCATGTATAATACATAAGGGGGGATATGATCACCATGTATAATACATAAGGGGGGATATGATCTCCATGTATAATACATAAGGGGGGATATGATCACCATGTATAATACATAAGGGGGGATATGATCACCATGTATAATACATAAGGGGGGGATATGATCTCCATGTATAATACATAAGGGGGGATATGATCACCATGTATAATACATAAGGGGGGATATGATCACCATGTATAATACATAAGGGGGGGATATGATCTCCATGTATAATACATAAGGGGGGGATATGATCACCATGTATAATACATAAGGGGGATATGAACTCCATGTATAATACATAAGGGGGGATTTGATCTCCATGTATAATACATAAGGGGGGATATGATCTCCATGTATAATACATAAGGGGGATATGATCACCATGTATAATACATAAGGGGGGATATGATCACCATGTATAATACATAAGGGGGATATGATCACCATGTATAATACATAAGGGGGGATATGATCTCCATGCATAATACATAAGGGGGATATGATCTCCATGTATAATACATAAGGGGGATATGATCACCATGTATAATACATAAGGGGGGATATGATCTCCATGTATAATACATAAGGGGGATATGATCACCATGTATAATACATAAGGGGGGATATGATCTCCATGTATAATACATAAGGGAGGATATGATCTCCATGTATAATACATAAGGGGGATATGATCTCCATGTATAATACATAAGGGGGGATATGATCTCCATGTATAATACATAAGGGGGGATATGATCACCATGTATAATACATAAGGGGGGGGGATATGATCACCATGTATAATACATAAGGGGGATATGATCACCATGTATAATACATAAGGGGGGGATATGATCACCATGTATAATACATAAGGGGGGGGGAATATGATCACCATGTATAATACATAAGGGGGGGATATGATCTCCATGTATAATACATAAGGGGGGATATGATCACCATGTATAATACATAAGGGGGGATATGATCACCATGTATAATACATAAGGGGGGATATGATCTCCATGTATAATACATAAGGGGGATATGATCACCATGTATAATACATAAGGGGGGGGGATATGATCACCATGTATAATACATAAGGGGGGGGGGGATATGATCACCATGTATAATACATAAGGGGGGGGGGATATGATCACCATGTATAATACACAAGGGGGATATGATCACCATGTATAATACATAAGGGGGGATATGATCACCATGTATAATACATAAGGGGGGGATATGATCACCATGTATAATACATAAGGGGGGGGGGAATATGATCACCATGTATAATACATAAGGGGGGGGGGATATGATCACCATGTATAATACATAAGGGGGGATATGATCACCATGTATAATACATAAGGGGGGATATGATCACCATGTATAATACATAAGGGGGGATATGATCTCCATGTATAATACATAAGGGGGGATATGACCAACATGTATAATACATAAGGGGGGATATGATCACCATGTATAATACACAAGGGGGGATATGATCTCCATGTATAATACATAAGAAGGGATATGATCTCCATGTATAATACATAAGGGGGGGGATATGATCACCATGTATAATACATAAGGGGGGGATATGATCTCCATGTATAATACATAAGGGGGGGATATGATCTCCATGTATAATACATAAGGGGGGGATATGATCTGCATGTATAATACATAAGGGGGGATATGATCTCCATGTATAATACATAAGGGGGGGATATGATCTCCATGTATAATACATAAGGGGGGGATATGATCACCATGTATAATACATAAGGGGGGATATGATCACCATGTATAATACACAAGGGGGGATATGATCTCCATGTATAATACATAAGGGGGGATATGATCTCCATGTATAATACATAAGGGGGGATATGATCTCCATGTATAATACATAAGGGGGAATATGATCACCATGTATAATACATAAGGGGGGATATGATCTCCATGTATAATACATAAGGGGGGATATGATCTCCATGTATAATACATAAGGGGGGGATATGATCTCCATGTATAATACATAAGGGGGGGATATGATCTCCGTGTATAATACATAAGGGGGGGGTATGATCTCCGTGTAGAATACATAAGGGGGGGGGATATGATCTCCGTGTAGAATACATAAGGGGGGGGGGGATATGATCTCTGTGTATAATACATAAGGGGGGGGATATGATCTCCGTGTATAATACATAAGGGGGGATATGATCTCCATGTATAATACATAAGGGGGGATATGATGTCCATGTATAATACATAAGGGGGGATATGATCTCCATGTATAATACATAAGGGGGGATATGATCCCCATGTATAATACATAAGGGGGGATATGATCTCCATGTATAATACATAAGGGGGGATATGATCTCCATGTATAATACATAAGGGGGGATATGATCTCCATGTATAATACATAAGGGGGATATGATCTCCATGTATAAATACATCAGTGGTTCATATAGTGAACTCGGTGTAGAGTTATTCACCCTGAGGTCATCACAGAGGACAAGGGGGCACTCTTTATGTCTGGAGGAAAAGAAATGTAATCTCCAAACATGGAAAGGTTTCTTCACAGTGAGAGCTGTGAAAATGTGGAATAGAGTTGGTTCTGGCCAGCTCAGTGGATTGCTTCAAATATGTCCTGGATTCTTTCCTAGATACACAGAATATAACTGGATATAAAATTTATAGGTAAAACAAATCCAGGGAATATCAGATTGCCTCTCGGGGGATCAGGAAGGAATTTTTTCTCTGCAGGAGCAAATTGGATCATGCTTTGCAGGGTTTTTTTGCTTTCTTCTTGATCAACTGTGGGTATAGGATTATAACTTTTTTTTTTTTTTTTTAATGGTTGAACTGGATGGACTTTTGTCTTTTTTCAGCCAGACTAACTATGTACCTGTGTTAGCCAATCAGAGATTATCACAACGATCACATGACTGGGAACCAGGAGTCCTGGCTCCTGATCGTTAGTACAAGACCTGGGTCTCTTGGTAAGAACAACTCATTGTTGGTGTCAGTGTTAGGAATTATATTCTATTGTTGGGGTCAGTTGTAGGAATTATGCCCCTTTTTGGTGTCAGTGGGAGGACAAGTACCCCAAGGGCCATATAAAAGCAAACAAAGGGGCCCCTGGGCCTCATATGGAGATCACTGCTCAAGATGCTAGGACCACTTTGAGAAACATTATGATTTCACTTCTCATACCATTTTATTGCAATTTCCTTTGTCCTTTGTATCCTGTTCTTTTAATGTCACTATTGTGACATGTGTTTGTCCACTTCTTATGCTACACACAATAATTGCATCCTTCTCTTTTTCTGTACTATCTTCTTTATGATACGGACCAGACGTCATCCATCAATAAATAGTAATTTAGTTAATTCTTGCAAAACATTCTGAGGAGCCTACCGTAAGAAATGAATGTGGGCAGGTTGTCTAACTGCAGCTAACAGTTTAAGAGCCTTTCTGTTTTATGACCAAAGTCACATGAAGACGTCTCAAGACTTTATTGGCTTGTTATTTGAAGACAGGACATCGCAGTGCTCCATCATTGGTTACATGACTGCCGGCCGGACTGCAAGCGGCAACAAATACAGGTAAGTATTAGTCGGTAGGCTGCATATTTTATTTTTACCAGTCTCTATGGTAACATTCATCTTAAAATTCTTTCTTGATAAAAATAGATCCTTGTTTGAAAGTTCCATTTATGTGCAGAGATGGTAATGATCTTAGTTGTGCTTTTACTTTTATTTGTCATTGATGACTTGGTACATTGTACATACATTACACTTTGTAGAGGTACATCAGTGAGGAAATAGCAAATACCTATGTATAAGTCCTCATGCACACGGGACGTTTTTACAGCGGCTTTTTTTGACTTTCGGCATTTTTTTCTACAGCCAGTAAACCCCCCAGCATGTTATCCTATGTGTCCATACACACATAGACTGTAATCAACGTTTTTTTTGCTGGGGCATTTTTTGGCTGGAAAAAAAAACACAACTAGTGGGTTTCTAGAGCAGTTTTTTAGCTGTAAAAACGCTCTAACAGTGAAAAACATGGCAAAACGTGGTAAAACGCGGTAAATGACGGCCCCACCAAAAATATTTTTTAGGGTAAAAAAATGCTAAAAAAAGGCAAAACGCAGCTAAACGCTAATGCAAAAATGCTAACAAAAACGCTGAAAAACTCACGTTTTTACTTGACTTTACACAGCTAACGTAACCAGCGTTTTTAAAACGCCCAGTGCCATATTTAAAAAAAAAATAACCAAAAGGTACCTTCCTGTTTGTTTTATTTATTTAGATATTTTTCTATATTTTTAGCTGTAAAAACACTCTAAAAGTGAAAAACGCAGCAAAACGCGGTAAATCACTGCAGACCGGCGTTTGTGGATGTTTTTTTGACCCCCCCCCCAATTTTTTTTTGGGTAAAAAACAAAAATGCGAAAAAACACAAAAAAAGGCAAAACGCTAACAAGAACACTGAGAAACTCACGTTCTTAGAACGCCCAGTGCCATTTAAAAAAAAAAATAACCAAAATGTACCTTCCTGTTTATTTATTTATTTAGATATTTTTCTATATTTCATAAAAATTTTTATATTTTTGCTAAGAAAGCAAAATATACCTGTTTTTGTCTGTCTTTTTAGCTGTAAAAACTCTAAAAGTGAAAAACACTGCAAAACGAGGTAAAATGCGGTAAATCACTGCAAACCGGGGTTTGTGGACATTTTTTTGAGCCCCCAAAAATATTTTTTGGGTAAAAAACGCAAATTCGAAAAAACGCAAAAAAAGGAATAAACGCTAATGCAAAAACGCTAACAAAAACGCTGAGAAAGCCAGCGTTATTAAAACGCAAAGTGCCATATTTAAAAATAAAAATAGCCAAAACGTACCTTCCAGTTTGTTTATTTTTCTATATTTCATAAACAATTTTAGATTTTTGCTAAAAAACTTAATATACCGTATTTTTCGCCGTATAAGACGCACCTGACCATAAGACGCACCTAGGTTTTAGAGGCAGAAAACAGGAAAAAAAAAATTCTGAACTAATGGACTGCAGACACAGTACAGGAGATGACCAGAGACTGCAGACATAGTACAGGAGATGACCAGAGACTGCAGACATAGTACAGGAGATGACCAGAGACTGCAGACATAGTACAGGAGATGACCAGAGACTGCGGACATAGTACAGGAGATGACCAGAGACTGCAGACAGCACAGGGATGACCAGAGACTGCGGACAGCACAGGGATGACCAGAGACTGCGGACAGCACAGGGATGACCAGAGACTGCGGACAGCACAGGGATGACCAGAGACTGCGGACAGCACAGGGATGACCAGAGACTGCAGACAGCACAGGGATGACCAGAGACTGCAGACAGCACAGGGATGACCAGAGACTGCAGACAGCACAGGGATGACCAGAGACTGCGGACAGCACAGGGATGACCAGAGACTGCGGACAGCACAGGGATGACCAGAGACTGCGGACAGTACAGATGACTGCTGACCTTTGGGGAGATGGGGAGCGGGTACCTGAATTTGACAGGTACCCGCTCTTACTTCCGCAGAGTTTTTGTTTGATCTTACCTGTTCCTCGATCCAGCCGCGCGCTGTCTTCCCGGCTTCTGTAATGGCGCTCGGCATGACAGCCGGGTGCCCAGTGCGCATGAGCGAGAAGCACTTGCGCTTTGTGATTGGTCCGGCGGCTTCTGGGATCTGTCATGTGTCCCAGGTACCGCCTTACCATTCACAGAGCGCACCGCTTCTCGCACATGCGCACTGGGCACCCGGCTGTCATGCCCAGTGCCCACACTACAGAAGCCGGGAAGACAGCACGCCGCTGGATAGAGGAACAGGTAAGGTCCCGCTGCAGAGCTGAGCGGCCGGCCCGGTATTCTGACACGGCCGCGGTGGAAATACCGGACCGGCCGCTCCATTTTCGCCTTATAAGACGCACTGACATTTCCCCCCCAGTTTTGGGGAAGAAAAAGTGCGTCTTATACGGCGAAAAATACGGTACCTGTATTTGTCTGTCTTTTTAGCTGTAAAAACGCTCTAAAAGTGAAAAACGCTGCAAAACATGGTAAATCACTGCAAACCAGCGTTTGGGGACTTTTTTTGACCCCCCCAAATTTTTTTGGGGTAAAAAATGCAAATGCGAAAAAACGCAAAAAAAGGCAAAATGCCGCTAAACGCTAATACAAAAATGCTGAGAAACGCACGCTTTTACTTGACTATACACAGCTAACGTAACCAGCGTTATTAGAACGCCCAGTTTCATATTTAAAAAAAAAAACAACCAAAATGTACCTTCCTGTTTATTTATTTATTTAGATATTTTTCTATATTTCATAAAAATTTTTTATATTTTTGCTAAGAAAGCAAAATATACCTGTATTTGTCTGTCTTTTTAGCTGTAAAAACTCTAAAAGTGAAAAACACTGCAAAATGAGGTAAAATGCGGTTAATCACTGCAAACCGGCGTTTGTGGACATTTTTTGGGCCCCCAAAAATATTTTTTGGGTAAAAAACACAAATTTGAAAAAACGCAAAAAAAGGAAAAAACACTGCTAAACACTAATGCAAAAACACTAACAAAAACGCTGAGAAAGCCAGCATTATTAAAATGCCCAGTGCCATATTTAAAAAAAAAATAACCAAAACGTACCTTCCTGTTTATTTATTTATCTAGATATTTTTCTATGTTTCATATGTTGGTTATGTGTTAGAGAAGACACTGGTAGCTTGTGATGAGGCAGAACAATGTTTTACTTGTGTGGCTTAAGTTGGAAACATACAACACATTTCAGCAGACATCTTGGTTTTGAAGAGAGGAAGGAAGAGAGAGAACCAACAAGTTTTACACATATGCACAACTAGTAACCTTACTGTACAGTGCCATCTACTGGTCAAGGGATAATAACACACAATACTATATAGTACATGCTGTTGTATCTCCAACATCATAAACAATTTTATATTTTTGCTAAGAAAACAAAATATACCTGTATTTGTCTGTATCTGCAATATTTCTATTCAGGTCAGGCGGACCTGATCGGGACCTCCATTCTTCTTTATGAAACAACAGGTGTAAATGGACATGTGTCCGTTTACACCCACCAAAACCCGATCTGCCACATAGGGACGGATGGGGATCCAATTCCCCTTCTGTCTGTCGGATCGTGTCAGATGAAAATGGACAGTTGGTTCGTTTTAATCCGACCTCCCATTGAGGAGAGCGAGCTGCTCTGTGTCTGCTCTGCAACAGCGGAGAGGACACAGACCTGACATTCGCTTGCTCAGAGAGGATCAGCAGAGAGATCCCCCACTGAGCAAACGCCTATGCTAAACGGGTCCATCCATGTGAAAGGACCCTAACACAAATCAGTGTATATTATGTAGTCTGTGTGAAAGTTATAGAGTCCACAAACGATGGGATATCGACTTGTAAATTGATGTACTGATTATCTCTTTCTTGAGGCCCTAAAATGCCAGGACAGTACAAATACCTCCCAAATGACCCCTTTTTGGAAAGTAGCCAGTCTGAGGTATTTAGTAAGAGGAATGGCGAGTTTTTTGAAGTTGTAATTTTTTTTGTCACAATTTTTTGGGAAAATTAAGAAAATTCCATACATTTGTTTCACTTTTTTTTTCTACATACTATCACCAGTTTGGTGCAGCCATAATATAACTGGTGTGGTGGGGATCAGGGATACTGATGGGTGACAGTATGTAAAAAAAAAACAATCATACTTTTTTTTTTTCTTTTTTTTCAATTTTTTTATCTTTTGCTACAAAAAAGAACAGGACTGGGAGGACATCAAGGGAACAGATAAGCACCCACCTTGCTGTATTATTACAATACACTGAGTGGAAAAAGGTTAAAAAGTGTTATCAGGAGTTCAGGTTTAATATCTTAGTCAAGTCCAGCTAAATCCATAGTCTAACAGTACCCTACCACTAGGCTGACAATGCTGCTGTCCAAAGGTGATCCATTGCTCCTCCAGTATTAGGGTGGAGACACAAATAGGATCCTACTTACAAGCTGTGGAACAATTATAAGCATTCTGTCAGGAATGGACTTGCCAATGGTGGTGGGACTCACCTGCCTTGTGGGCTGCAGTACCAGGGCTGGCCAGCGGTTACTCTCTGCAACCAGAAGCTCACTCCTGCAGTCAGCCATCACCTGAGGCTGATTGCAGGAGGTGTATTTAAGGAATGGGCAGATCTGCAGTCAGTGCCTTGGTGTATGTTTCCCATGAGCCCCTGTACCTGCATCCTGTCTGCTTCCTGCCTGATTCCTGATTCTGCTTGATCCTGACCCTGAATGAACTTCGCCTGTCCTGACCTCGGCTATTCCTGACCACTCTCCAGCCTGCTCCTTTGGTACCTTGTCTGCCTGATTGTTTCTGACCTGGCCCGTCTGACTACGCTCTGCCTACTCCTTTGTGTCTTGTCTGCCCGATGATTCCTGACCCGGCCCACCTGACCACTCCACCTCACCAGCCGTGACTGCTCTTATCTGTGTACATTCCGTTATCAGTTGGAGGTTTGGTTTTGTTATATTGTGCGTTATATTTGTGTATAACCCTTAATAAATTATATTGTTACACTATACTTGAGCCTCCGTTTCCCTGTGTCAGTTCACGCATCTCTGGTCTTACCGGGAGCCCTGACACATTCGCATGAACCGTATCCAAGATAGCCAACAGCGCGATGACGTCAGAGGGAGGCTCTGCCCGACATGTTTCGTCATCAAAAGACGTCCTCTAGGGGCTATCAAATATGCATGCACAGTATTTTCCCTAGTTCACACCAGTGCAGTCAGTTCCAATCAGTTTCTGGTGCAGAAAAAAAGTAGAATATGCTGCATTTTTTCTGCTCAGAACTGTACTGGAACTTTGCAAACTGCATGAAAACTGCACTAGAACGGAGTGTGGCCCTAGCTGGCCCTAAAGAGCTGGCCCTAAGAAAGAAACTAATACAGCCACCACGTCTAAGATTTAGTAAGCTGAAATATATTCCAATTTTGTTTTTAGATGACGATATACTTTAACAATGTGCATGGGCATAGCTCAGGTTCACCTTGAATAAATACAGCATACTGTTCACTACAGAGTGAATTCCTGTATTGCTTAAATGGCTTTCAAAAAAACATTTTCGAGTGACTGCGGTTCATCTATTATTTATGAAATCTCAATTAGAAACTATTCTTCTTTCAGATGTGAAATTCAAATGGACCTCTTTAATGCTTTTTATTCTATCAGAGGTAGCATTATTATTATGGATAAGCTTCCTGCAAACATTTATTTTTGCCATAAAGCTGCTTGACTTTGTAATCAAACATTTAACCAGACAAATAATCGTATAGTTTTGCATTTAAATGTTGAATAACTTTTTGCCAATAAAATATTTGCATCATTATCCGTCTGAGCTGGGTAGAGAAATTTATGCAGCAGAATGGAACAAAGAGCAGTGATGGACAGCAACTCTGTGACAGCCAATCAAATTCCAGTTTTCACCAACCCAATGTATCCTGACAAATGACATTTATCTTTTGTTTTTTTAACATTTTTGCTCCTTGCACTTTATTATTAAACAGGACCTGTCAGTTTTATAGAAGAGGGTTTTTTTTCATTTCTAAAGCATGTGTATTTTTTAAAAGTTACATATATGTATAAGCCCCACCCCTTTTTAAATGGTTTTTTTTAACCCAAATTTCTATTATTCCTAAGGAAATGTACAGAAGATTTTTTAGCGAATGCATGATTTATTTTTTTCTGTACATTGTTTACTTTCGAGTAATTTTGGTATGACTTTAATTGTATGTAGTTTTATCCAATTGTATTAAATTGACCCAAAGGGGTTTATTTACTAAAGCTGGAGAGTGCAAAATCAGACTCCCTTCTGCATAGAAACCAATCAGCTTCCAGGTTTCATTGCCAAAGCTTCATTGAACAAGCTGAGGTTAGAAGCTGATTGGTTTCTATGCAGAAGGGAGTCTGATTTTGGACTCTCCAGCTTTAGTAAATAAACCCCAAAGAGTCATTAGGATTCTTTCTCTGCCTCTGGGCCAACTGCGGGTTCAGTAGTGTGAGGATATAAGATTTTGAAATACTGTATTTATTTTTTCCCTTTAAATGTGAAGTATGTTGGTTGGGGAAAAAAAACATTTATTTTGTTATTTGAAGATTTTACACTATGTCAAGAAATCTTTTATTACATATTTAACACCACAAGCTCATGGACAGCAGGCAAGAGGCTAGCCTGCGGTCTCCTCCTAAAGCCCCTGTACCAGTTGGGTTTGCCACAAGGAGTTCTGCTGAAGAGGACTTGTTCTGTCTCTCCAATCTAAGCATTGAAAGTGTGATATCTGTAACTTACAGTTGTGATGAGATAGCGATAACTCCAATCTTAGTTGAATAAAACAGGCAGTGACTCGATCCAGACGACACCTTGTAGATCTTGTGAAGTTTATTCCATAATCTGAGAGAATCTTACAACGATGAACATTGGATAGGTCAAAAGATCATAATGTGATCTACTCCAAAGACGTGAGGCTTGAAGCTGAGGTGCATTACTGGGAAAATGAACAAAAGGGTGGGGCTATCTATACAGCATGAACTAAACCAAAGGAAGGGGAGGAGCAGAGACAAATACAAAGAACACTTAAAGGCATATGACAGTCATGTGAAACATGACAGAACTGTACTGCTCCTATTTTATACTGTGTGATTACAAATACTCTCTGCACAGCACAGCCATCCCGATCAGTGTGCTTACAGTGAAGCACCCCCCCCCCCCTAGTAAAACACTCCCTACATATAGTTAACCCTTTGATCACCTCTCATGGTAAACCCTTCCTGCTCAGTGTCATTAGTACAGTGTCAGTGCTTTTTTTTTTAGCACAGATCACTGTATTGGTGTCATTGAGGATGTCAGTGACACCAAGTTAGTTCCCCCCCAGTGTCAGAATGTCCGCCACAGTCCTGCTAAAAGTTGCTGATCACTGCCATTTACCCCCATTTGTAGACGCTAAAACATTCACCTAAACCAATTAATTTACACGTATTGGGAATTTTTTTTAGTAAAGACATGTCGCAGAATACATTTTGGCCTAAATTTATGATGAAATGTGATTTTTAAATTATTTTTACTGGATATGTTTAATAGCAAAAAGTCGAAAATGTTTTTTTCTCAAAATTGTCGGTCTTTTTTTTTGTAGCGCAAAAAATAAAAAACACAAAGGCGATCAAATATCACCAAAAGAAAGCTCTATTTGTAAGAAAAAAAGGGCGTACGTTTAAATTTGGGTGCAGTGTTGCATGACCGCGCAATTGTCAGTTAAAGTAACGCAGGTCCGTAATGCAAAAAATGGCCTGGTCAGGAATGGGGGCAAATCTTCTGGAGAGCAAGTGGTTGCAGTGATTTTGCATGTTGGATGATCTATCATTGAATAACCAGAACTTGCATTTTAGTGAAGAACTTTATTTCAACTTTATTGTATGGACATTTTATGTATTTGCACAAGGTGATCACATTCCCAATCAGTGTAATCCATCTATCTTTTTCTTTAAAATTGTTACAATATCAGCCACACAAAAAGAGCATTTTCTTCAATGAGTTGGCCAACTTGCACCACCAGTAAGCAACACTGCTAAGCAGGAAGCATTACCTGCACATGTAATGAATAATTACGGGTGCCTCATTTTTAGGAAAGCTGCCCATCAGTCCAAGAAACCCTGGGCTTAGATAAAGAGGGTTGAATGATGGTGGCCATCATTAAACCTGGAAGACTGTGGACATCCAGTGGAAGAAAGAAATTTCTGCAGGAGTAACCTCTAAACCAGTGGTCTCCAAACTGTGGCCCTTGGGCCGGATACGGCCCTTTGGTTGCCTTTATCCAGCCCTTGAGACATTATTTGTGTCACTGATGCCAACAATGGAACACAATTCCTGCGACTGACATCAGTAATGGGGCATGAAATGGCATGAGAAGCAAAATTATAATGTTTCCCAAAGTAGTCCTAACATCTTGAGCAGTGGTCTCCATACTGTGGTCTAGGGTCCAGATGCAGCCCTTTGCATGCCTTTATCTAGCCCTTGGGGTACTAATCCTTCCACTGATACCAACGATGGGGCACTATTCCTCCCACTGATACCAATGATGAGGCACTATTCCTCCCACTGATACCAATGATGAGGCACTATTCCTCCCACTGATACCAATGATGGGGCACTATTCCTCCCACTGATACCAATGATGGGGCTCTATTCCTCCCATTGTTACCAATGATGGGGCACTATTCCTCCCACTGACACCAATGATGGGGCACTATTCCTGCCACTGATACCAATGATGGGGCACTATTCCTCCAACTGATACCAATGATGGGGCACTATTCCTCCCACTGATACCAATGATGGGGCACTATTCCTCCCACTGATACCAATGATGGGGCTCTATTCCTGCCACTGATACCAATGATGAGGCACTATTCCTCCCACTGATACCAATGATGGGGCTCTATTCCTACCTCTGATACTAATGATGGTGCACTATCCCTCCCACTGATACCAATGATGGGGCACTATTCTTCCCACTGATACCAATGATGGGGCACTATTCCTCCCACTGATACCAATGATGGGGCACTATTCCTCCCACTGATACCAATGATGGGGCACTATTCCTCCCACTGATACCAATGATGGGGCTCTATTCCTCCCACTGATACCAATGATGGGGCACTATTTCTCCCACTGATACCAACGATGGGGCATAAATTCTTTCACCAACACCAACAGTGGGGCAATATTCCTCCCATTGGGACCTACTATTTCTTCCCTTATACCAAAGATCAGGCATTGTTTACTCCCACTGGGCTCAGCCAGCTCCCCTAAAGTCTGAAGGACAGTAAATTGGCCCTTTCATTCAAAAAGAACTGAAAGTGAGTATTGCAAAAAAAGTTTTTTCTGTTTCAATAGTTTATATTAATTTTTTCAAAAATAAATAATTACAAAATACAGAGCTAAGTAGACCATGGCTATACAGTGTCAACAAAATACAAAGAGGTAGCCAAAATAACAGCTGACACAGCTTTATAAGACAGCTACAGAAAATCCCAGGTTTAAGTTAAGTGTAAATGTCCTGCCATTGGAAGAAGAAACTTATTAATGGCATGGGATCCAACATAAATGGTGACAGAGTGCAATCAGCTAGAACAGTACGGATGTTCGCTAAAGAATACCCACACTACAGTGACTACTCTCTTTGAGTGTTTCCCATAAGTACTTCTAGACCAGAGTACTTTCCATTTTCTTAAACCAGCTAGCCATAGTTCAATATCAAAACTAAAATAAACAAAAGGAAATACAAGAAAAGTAAGGAAGAGAGAAAATTAAAAAGGGGGGGGGGGATAAAAAAAAGAGAGTGAAAAGGGAAAAATAAGGGAGCGGGGGGGGGGGGGGGGAGAAGGAGAGAGAGCTTGCCAGTTCAAGACTAGTACGGCACTCAATCAGGCCTCCACCTTCAGGCATCTGGCACTTGTAAATAGGAAGGCCAGGGTCTCCAGACCTTGTTAAACATGCTGGTTTATCCCTTAATACAATCACAATCTATCCAATAAGCAGGGGCGGACTGACCATTTGGAAACCCGGGCACTGCCCGAGGGCCTGGGGTCAGTAGGGGGCCCCATGAGATACCCCTGGTAACTTTTTCATAGGCTTTTTTGAGTTTGGCCAAGGACATAGGGGCCCCATGATCCCATATTGCCCGGGGGGTCAGTAGGGGGCCCCATGAAATGCCCCTGGTACCTTTTTCATAGTCTTTTTTGAGTTTGGGCAAGGGCACGGGGGCCCCATGATCCCCTATTGCCCGGGGGCCCCATGAGTTGTCAGTCCGCCCCTGCCAATAAGCATAATCCAGGTTAACGTGAGCTTCAGCAAGGCTAGGTCAACCCCTGGGCTCTTCCATGCCAAGCTGTCTTGGCTATCAAAAACATGAAATAAAGTCTGCATGTGTCATAGGATGTCATCCACTGCTTTATTCAGCAAAGCAATTTGGGTGTCCTTGGAGATATTGACCAATCTAACTGAATTTATCAAGGAATGAACGGGAATCCAAGATCGTCTGAACTTGGGGCATGTCCACCAGATGTGAAGGGCTGTTCCCACCTGTCCACAACCTCCAGTGCATAAAGATGAGGAACCTGGGTACATGCGTGAGAGGCGCTCTGGGACTAAATACCATTTAGAATGGACTTTAAAGCTTGCATCAACCAGAGTAACATTCATGATGCTCTTATGAATATGGGCAGTCCAGGTACGCCAGTCCTCGCTATCAGGTTCTATGCTCAGATCTTTTACCCACACCAATTGATAGGACGATTTAGTGGAGGATGAAACAAGTAATTTGTATACCATTGAGATGCATCTATGTTGTAGGGCCGCTAGTATACATCTATTTTCAAACACCATACATGTAAGAAAATGTTTTTTCTTTTCACGTATTAACCTTTTAATTATGTATTTTTTTTATAGCTGGAACCCTGCTTTACATAAATGTCATAAAATACAAGATGATGCACTTCTGTAATCTCTCTTTCCCCGATCTTTCACCATGATGCTGTGAATTCACAATGTTTACTTATATCAGTGTAATAAAATACTATATGAATTGTTGAAGAAGAAGATCAAGAACCTGATCCATACCTCTGTTCTTTTTATGAGTGGATATCTCCAGTTTATGTGAGTAATACCTTTAAAATACCTTTAAAATCCAGAGTCAATACTGAGAAGGATTCAATCTCTGGAATATTATGAGTTTTATAAATCTTGTAAAATGAAGAATTTACATAATCCCTCTCTCAGTAGCAGCTGTGCTGCA
Organism: Staurois parvus; assembly: GCF_062004578.1. NCBI lineage: Eukaryota > Metazoa > Chordata > Amphibia > Anura > Ranidae > Staurois > Staurois parvus. Next base: position 2,047,569 of record NW_028318004.1, read on the forward strand.
GCATTAAAATGGCCTTAACTTGTCGGCAGGTGAATTAACTGTCCAGCCTTGGGATAAAGGAATCCTCGCATAGAATTATTAGACAGAACACAGTCAGGCAAGCTGCTTTTTTGTATATTTTTGCACAGGAAGCGTGAATGATTTTGGTATTTCAATGTAAAAATAAAAGGTCGACAGTATGTTTGTTGCAATGTTACAAAAAAAAAAAATCTCTTTGTGGTCAACAGCTGTTAGGTAGGAAAGGCCTTCAACAAAATGCAATGCCAGTACTTTGGGCCTGGTTAACCACTTGCCTACTGGGTACTTTTACCCCCTTCCTGTCTAGGCCAATTTTCAGCTTTCAGCGCTGTCTCACTTTGAATGACAATTGCGCGGTCATGCAACACTGTACCCATATGACATTTTAATCATTTTTTTCACACAAATAGAGCTTTCTTTTGGTGGTATTTAACCACCATTGTTTTTTTTTTATTTTTTTGCACTATTATTTATTTATTTCAGGTATTTATATAGAGCCATCAATTTAAGCAGCGCTTTACATATATATTGTACATTCACATCAGTCCCTAACCCTAAAGGGGCGTACAGTCTAAGGTCCTTAACTCACATTCATACATACACATACTAGGGACAATTTAGATAGGAGCCAATTAACCTACCAGTATGTCTTTGGAGTGTGGGAGGAAACCGGAGTACCCGGAGGAAACCCACACAGGCACAGGGAGAACACGCAAACTCCAGGCAGGTTGTGCCGTGGTTGGGATTTGAACCAGCGACCCTAGTACTGCCAGGCGGAAGTGCTAACCACTTAGCCACTGTGCTGCCCACTATAAACAAAAAGCTTGAACATTTTGAAAAAAAAGGTTTGCTTTGTTTCTATTATAAAATTTTGCAAATAGGTAAATTTTCTGTTTAACCAATGTGCATTGATGAGGCTGCATGGATAGGTAGCACTGATGGGCACTGACAGGCAGCACTGATGGGCACTGATAGGCAGCATTGATGGGCACTGATAGGCAACACTGATGGGCACTGATAGGCAGCACTGATGGGCACTGATCAGGAGGCACTGATGGGCACTGATGAATTAAAGGAAGGTATATATGTTTATAATGTACTTTACATCTTTCCTCGGATTGTAAAGGAATCTCACGCTGGGGAGCAGAGGATGATAACCTAGTAGTTAATTAAGGTAATTAACATAGGGGAGGGATCCTGTGGTGTATAAATAGCATCTGGTGATGGGAAATGGTGTCTTGAGAAAGCCCTGTGGGAGGGGCGAAACGCGTGTACGCATTTCTGGTCTGCGTCACTTCCGGTGAGTGGAACGCACACTGAGGGGTGCCCCACCACTGCTAGCAGAAGACACTGGACAACACCATATCTGGTGGTATGGACCAGACAGCTGGGGGGTTTACACACAATCTGGTGGCTGCAGCCTCCAGGATTGTATGTAAAACTGACAGGCAGACTCCTACCTGTCAGGTGGAAGCAGTCGAGAGGCTGTGCTGTCGCCCAATCGCTTTCACAACCCTTGGTAATGGCACCCACCACGGCCTGTGCCCCCGCCATGTAATCCGGGCTGCACTTGCCCATCTGCGGGCCTGGGACTGACATGGCAGGTGGAGAGGAGAGAGAAGAATGCACATACATCCACTCTTCTCCCCTTCTTGTGACCTGGATAGTGACGTGTATGACGTCACTTCCGCATTACAGCTCTCACTTTCCCCGGCTAGTGAAAGCCAGGGAGGAATGTATTGCAATGCCATTTGCATTGCAATACATTAACCTCCCTAGCGGTCTGATTATGTCCATATTTCTGTGCTCAAAGCGGTATATTTTTTGCATGGAAATATGTATTTTTTTAAAAATTAATAATATAATAATAAATTTAATTCAATAATATAATAAAATCAAAAACACTGACATTTGAAATAAAGCGCCAAGTTAGCACATCACTGAGCAAAGTCGCAGAATCGTTTTCAGTGTCTGATGACGAATTTCACCCATGAATCATTATCACTCAATTCTGCTGGTTCTGATTTATTATCACTGTTCTCTAGCAGCTAGTAACAATAGATCCCCGTTCTGAAACAGTATAACCTGCACAGCAACAATAGGTCCCCCAGCAACACTACACATACCCCCCCAGCAACAATAGGCCCCTCGAACAACCTTATACCACCCCCAGCATCAATAGACCCTCCAGCAGGCCCAAGCACTCTTTGCCATTGCATACATTTAGTGCTAGAGGTACTGAAACTACGTACCACCACATTCCCACTTAAAAAAGCCCAGCACATTTTACTCACAATGTTTTTCCACTGGAAGGCTTTTTGGGTGTAAATGACTTTTTATTCATTTCTTGGCAAATCTTCCTGAAGTGTATTTTTTTAATGGGGTTGACTGATTAACTGAACAAGCATTTCATCTTCTTCTGTCAAGAACATTTCAGTAATAAAAGTTCTAGCATAGAAGAAAATTGTTTTCCCATTTCCACATTGGATGAGTCTGTTTCATGCCAACCGCAATTATATAACGGCAGAAAAATCAGTAAGATGTAAATGAGGACTTGAAACAAAAGCTGGGTAAATATTTTCCTGGTATTCTCCCTTCATGTAATCCTTACACCAACACTAACTTTCCCAATAATGCCAACACTAATCCTTCCTGTAACCCTAAAATTAACCCACCATGTAAACCTTACACCAACGCCAACTCCGGACTATGACCACTGCATCCCAATGACCCCTCCCTCCTTCTTTCCCACATGTATATTATTCTTTTTTCATGCATATCCCCAGAAGTCTGCAGGCCTGTAAGCAGGTTAGAACAAGCTAGCTAGGTGCTGCCCCAGATGGGAGGGTAAGGGTTAATGCCTTTCCCGGTTCTTTGATTTTTTGCAGGATCTTTCGATATGACCCACTGTCCCTGTGGATATAAATAGGGACAGTGGGTCAGGTCTGAGAGTTTCCCCCATAGGGGTCCGAGAGACTTGCTGTTCTGTGAGGGATACAGCCACTTAGGAGCCCATAAGATGTGAGAGTTGTCCAACCTGGGGTTCGCCCTGAAGATACCAGCTATTGGGGAGTACCATTAATGGACTTTTCATCACATGGACATATGCTGGTATGCCAGGGCAGCACATAGTCTGATTAGGAACAGGGACTAGGGACTCTTGACTGTTTTATTGAACTTCTACTGTCTTGTCTTGTCTGCTTTGTACTGTGCATGCTTTTCTACAGTAAAATGTTGAAACATTTTGTCTGGTCTGAAGTCCTTTAAAGGAGAGCATTGCAAGAAACCGGCACAATTCCACACTTAGTATACAGCTTGGGTCATTAGCACATGGGGTATTAAGAAGGTTAAGAATCATTCTACTGCACTTTATACATGTGGTTGACATGAGCAATGAAGGTACAGTCAGCAAATATCCTGTTGTAAACGTGTACCTGGTATGGGTTGCAATTGTCTTTAGCCATGAGAGAGATATTGTTGTCACTCCCTACACCAAGGTCTATCTTCCATAGCACCTGGAATGGAACTGCATTGCAAAGGTCCCCAACCTGTACTGAAGTACAGGATTTCAAGTGTTAAAGTCAAGTGCACGGTGGAGCTCCATGTTGCTACTGGGAACAGTAGCGGGGAAACGCTGGACAGTTGGCTGAGGTCACAGCCTGCCTAATTAAAAGCTACAGTAGGAAGATGTGTATTTGCACAGGGAAATGAGAGAAAATGGAGAACAGTTATGGTGCAAGTGTTCATAGTGTATCAGTCATCTCTAAAGTCAGAGGCCCTCATTAAGGTCATGTATTTCCCAACGGCAGCCTCAGCATTGTCCCAGGGCATTGCATACACAGCACTTTAGTAAAGGTACCACATGTGTAGAAGAGTGACCCTGCTTCAGATGCCTAGCATAGCCCAGAAGAACTAACGCTAGGGTAGGCCTTTCATGTGACCCAGACTTGGTGCCCAATGAGTTAATGGGGAACATGGAGGAAGGTCTGCCATCTTCAACCCCTCGCTGCTCCGTAGCCTACAGGCTGGTCACCTGATGTGCAAGATGCTCTATGATTTATTCCCGGTAGTGGGTGATCTTAAGTGATGCATCATTACACTGTGAATGCAAAGTGCCATGATGATTCCCCCTCCGGGGTGCGTAAACACCTTGCACTTACCATGTGTCTTCAGTCTTCTGGGTTGAATGGTGCTCGGCGTCATTTAAGACTGAGAACATCTAGTTGTTGAATAGGGAATATGGCAGGGGCAGCACTAAAAAGAAGGTGAGTATTAGGTAGGAGAGATACCTTTTTTAACCTTCAGGGGGACCAGTAGTCAAGACTTGGGTTTTAACTAAAATTAGGAAACAGCATCTGCTTTGGAAAAATGGGGAATGTACACCAATGTAACTCATCATACATTGTCCAGTAGTAAAATAGCTTATTTAAATCCTTTTTTAATCTTTCCTGAGCAGGAGATTAGAGTTACTAACCTGAAGTTCCTGTACATGTCTGTTATTATTTCCCACTGAATTTCAATTAGTGATACAAGTCATAACAGCAAATAATGAGTCTAACTAATGTGCACTAATTGATACTAATTGAGAGCTGTACGCTCAGGGAATGTCTTTGTCTCTTGTCTATAAAACAATAAATAAACAGAATTTAGAACACATTACAGAGAAACAGGAAACTTTCCATCATTCACTGACAACAGCTAGGAGAAGGAGTCAGGAACTTGCTGGCTACAGAGGTTTGGTTGTTGAAGCTGCTGGAGTGGCCTGTTGTCGGGGAAAGATGGCGGACAACTAAAGGTGTGAAGGGGATCCAGACCCTTTTGGATAGTAATTCCCATCTCATCACAGTCCAATTAAAGAGACGCAGGCTTGATATGACCTCACTTAATGTTTTGGTCATATATACAAGGTGAGAGCACAACTGGTGGAGGTGCACAAGTGTTAGTTTGATAAAATCACAAGAGGTGAACTGAGGAGCACTTGATTGCTACACCATAGTGATTATAGAGAATCACAGATTTGATGTGGACACTTGAATAATTTGTTGGAAGATTTGTGCATATTTAGTTGTTTGTTTACTTTATTTATTTCAGGTAATCATATAGCGCGTCAATTTACGCAGCGCTTTACATATATATTGTACATTCACATCACTCCCTAACCCTCAAGGGGTGTACAATCTAAGGTCCCTAACTTACATTCATACATACACATACTAGGGATAATTTAGACAGGATTCAATTAACCTACCAGCATGTCTTTGGAGTGTGGGAGGAAACCGGAGTACCCGGAGGAAACCCACGCAGGCACAGGGAGAACATGCAAACTCCAGGCAGGTAGTGCCGTGGTTGGGATTCAAACCAACGACCCTGGTACTGCCAGGCGGAAGTGCTAACCATTTAGCCACTGTGCTGCCCTTTAGATTTAAGTGGAGCGCGGCACAGTTTTGGGAAAAAATAGCTTGACATGTTGGGTATCTATTTATTCAGCACAACCTCATCATTTATATTTTACCAAAAATTGCATAATATACTGTGTTTATACACCCGAAAATTCAGTTTGGTTTATATTTACTGAAATATTGCATTTCTTAAACCCTAATATCTTGTGACATAAAAAAAATTGGAACTACCACTATTTTATTCTCTAGGGTATGTAATACTTAGGCTTAAAATTATTTTTTTTAAATGTGTTCACAAAATGTGATATTGGCAGAGAAAGGGTTAAAAGCGTAATTTAAGCTTTTTTATATAATAGTACGATTTAACTTTTTTTTTTTTTTTACAGATGTTTTTTAGAGCTCCACAGTGTGGAAAACACTGTGAAAAAAAGTAAATCATGAAATCACAGCACACAAAAAAACATGCATGAGTGTACATGCCACGGCCACATACTGCCACTGCAGGTAAATGGCCAGGTCGGACAAGTGCCATTCTGAGTGGACGTATGGGTACATCCTCCCACTCCACATGCAGAGGCGTAATTCTGTGATGGCTGTGTCCCTCGGACACAGCACATCACAGATCGGGACATGAGCTCTCTGATTGGCCCTCCCAATCATGTGATGTCTGTGTCAAATCACAGCCAGCACACAATGTAAACAGGTACTTGCCTCTGTATCAGTTCTCCCACTTCTCACACAGAGAGCTCAGAGAGGAGCAGAGAGGGGGATCACTGTAGCCTGTCAGGGATCTGTGTATAGCTGCTGATTTTATTTACACAGATCCCACACAGTGCAGCCATATGTAAACAGTACACCAAGCACCATTTTTCACAATGTCCAAGTGCACAGCAACATCTGTACCAGTGTCCCAACATCTGTCACAGCGTACCAGTGCACAAAAACATTTGTCAGTGTATCAGTGTCCCATCAACATTTGTCACAGTGTACCAGTGTGCCATTAACATCTGTCACAGTGTACCAGTGTGCCATTAACATCTGTCATAGTGTACTAGTGCACAAAAACATCTGTCACAGTGTACTGGTGCACATCAACACCTACAATAGTGCTCCATTGCAACATCAACATCTGTCATTGTCCCTAGTGGATCATCAACATCTGTCGGTGTCCCTAGTGGACTTTCAACATCTGTCACATTATTCCAGTACACAAAAAAAAAACTGTCAAGGTGTACCAGTGTCCCATCCACATCTGTCACCGTGTCCCAGTGCACATCAACATCTGTTACAGTGTCCAAGTGCACAACATCATCTGCGATAGTAGTGGACCACAGTGGACCATCAACATCTGTCAGTGTCCCAGTGCAGGACATCCACGATAGTGTACCAGTGTACAACAACATCTGCACATCTGCAATAGTGTCCCAGTGCTCATCATGTGAAAAAGTCTCACACATGTGGTATCTCCATACTCAAATGGAGTAGCTGAATGTATTTTGGGGTGTATTTCTTAGTATGTCCATGATGTGTGTTAGAAATATCTTAAAAATGTACAACTTTGTGTAAAAAAAGTTTTGTCAAAATGAATTAAAGACTCATTAGGCCTCATAAAAAATATGTTGGGATGTTTGCTTTCCAAAATGTGGTCATTTTGTGACTGTTTCTATTGTCCTGGTATTCCAGTGCCTTCAAAAGTGTTATAGCTAGTCAGGAAATTAGATCTGTAATTTATACATAATCTATGCTCCATGAAAGACCAAAGGTGCTTCTTGGATTAGGACCCCTCTATGTAGCTACGCTGTGACCAAAACCTCACACATGTGGTATCCCCATGCTTGGGAGGAGTAGCAGAATGTGTTTTGGGGTGTGATTGCAAGCATGCCTATGCCATGTGTAAGAAATATGTTGTTAAAAACACAATTGGTTGAAAAAATACAAATTTTATTTATTTTTTAATTTTCCAAAAAATTGTGGGAAAAAAATAGGAAAAAAAAAATCACCATGCCTCTTACTAAATACCTTGGACTGTTTACTTTCCAAAAAGGGGTCATTTGGGGGCTATTTTTACTGTCTTAGCATTTTAGGGCCTCTTGAAATGAGATAGACCGTCAGTACCGTCAGGATAGATCAATTTTCATACATATATACCATTACCTACCATAGTTTGTAGTCTCTAAACTTTCACACAGACTAAATAATATACACTGATTTGAGGTTATTTTTTACCAAAGAAATGTAGCAGACTTAAATTAGGCCTAAATTTCTGAAGAACGTTTGTTTATTTGGAAAATTTTATAAAACGCTTTTTTTTCGAAATTTTCGGCCTTTTTTCATTAAAATTGCAAAAAATTAAAAACCCAGTGATGATTAAATACCACCTAATGAAACCTCTGTTTGCCTCAAAAAATAATTAAACAATTCATATGGGTACAGTGTTGTCATTAAAGTTGTGAGAGCAATTAAAGCTAAAAATTGGCCTGGGCAGGAAGGGGATGAAAGTGTCCAGCATTGAGGTGATTAAAGTGATGTAAACTCTGACATATACCCAGTGACGTCACTTGCCTCAGGTGATCCACAGAGATGAAACAAATCCTCCTTCATAAGTTGTACCTGTTTATCTGTGGCTCTCTGTCCTCTACAGCTGTCCAAAATTTATACAACTTGTCTAAGCTTCAGAAAGCAGGGGGTGGGGAGTTGAAATTACACTCTGCAGAGCTCAGTGAGAAGAGCTCTAAGAGCTGATTGGAGGGAAGGGACATCAACCCCCACCATTCACACAGCACACAGGAACAGAGCTGCAGCTGTCAATCACAGACTGTTGGAGCTCCCTCCCCTGTCACCTCTTTTTTTTTTTTTTGGTGTCATGAAAGCTTGTGAAGTGACTCACGGAGAGTCCTACCTTTAACCAGGGACAAACCAGGCATACAGAGAGGACATTAAACATCTAAGAAAGCAAGTGTCCAAAAAGTGGATGACAATAAAAGCAAATTTAAAAAAATATAAGGCTTTACATGTATTTGCTAATGGGGAATTTATATAGGGTTGGAGTCAATTTTATTTTATTTTTACATTTTTAAATTGATATTTTTTTTTTATTTTTTTTACTATGTTTATATTACTTTGATGTATTAAACTTAATACATGCTGCAACCATGAGGAATGATTGGAGCTTTAGATTGTAAGCTCCACAAGCAGGGTCCTCACATTCCTTCTGTACTGAAATGTATTGTAATTGTACCGTCTCCCTTATATTGTAAAGCGCTGCGCAAACTGTTGGCGCAATATAAATCCTGTATAATAATAATTCATGGAGCACATAGGATTTTAAAAAGCAGCACATAGCAGAAATAGTTTGCCTTTAGATTATCTCCCTGTTTATAACCAAATAAGGCCATTGTAAATTGTGTGGAATTTGGAGCATGAGCTATTGAGCTTTGTAAACAAAAGCCTGAATTTTTTTTTGTAAAGGATCATATAGACCCACCGGCTGAAAATAAGAATAGAGAGTATTAATATTCAATAGGTCATGTTATGTCCTGACAGACACACCTAGAACAAACATGTAGATGGAGAGTTCTGACTTGAAGTCGGTTTGTCCTTCTTTTAGCACTGATTCACTTTGAACGACATTATCATTACACAGTTAATTAACACATTTACATTAAAGCCTATGTTTAAGTATTATTATTATTATTATACAGGATTTATATATTATTATTATTATACAGGATTTATATATTATTATTATACAGGATTTATATATTATTATTATACAGGATTTATATATTATTATTATTATACAGGATTTATATATTATTATTATTATACAGGATTTATATTGCGCCAACAGTTTGCTCAGCACTTTACAATATAATGGGAGACAATACAGCAACAATACAGTTCAATACAAGAGGGTTAGGAGGGCCTGATTCTGGGAGCTTACAATCTAAAACATAAATCATCATTACATTAAATGAGATGTTTCCCTTGTGCTGGTGGATAATTATTATTATTATTATTATACAGTATTTATAAAGCGCCAATAGTTCGCTCAGCGCTGTACATTACAGAGGGGGACAGAACATGTGACAGAACAATACCAATACAATACAAAACATGAGGGGATTGAGGGCCCTGCTTTTTCGAGCTTACAATCTAGGAGGGAGGGGATGGTGGCACAGGAGAAGATAGCTGTGGGGGATGGAGTGGTAGGAAGAGTGGAGGAGGTCGGCAAGTTAGCAGGGGGTGGTGTAGGCTTCCCTGAAGAGATGGGTTTTCAGGGTGCGCCTAAAGGAGAGGAGAGTAGGTGATAATCTGATGGGTTGGGGCAGGGAGTTCCAGAGGATGGGTGACACCCTGGAGAAGTCCTGGAGGCGGGCATGGGAGGAGGAGACCAGGGAACTAAAGAGAAGGAGGTCTTGTGAGGAGCGGAGTGTGCGTGCTGGGCGGTACTTGGATATTAGGTCAGTGATGTAGTTCGGGGCAGTATGGTGGACAGCTTTATACGTCAGCGTTAGGATTTTGAATTTGATCCGTCGCGCAATCGGAAGCCAGTGGAGGGATTGGCAGAGGGGGTGGCGGAAACGGAGCGGTTGGAAAGGTGAATGAGTCTAGCAGCCGTATTCAGGATGGACTGAAGCGGGGATAGCCAGCGGCGTGGCAGGCCAGTGAGGAGGGAGTTGCAGTAGTCGAGTCGTGATATGATGAGGGAGTGGATGAGCTGTTTAGTGGTTTCTGGGGTTAGGAACGTGCGGATTTTGGCGATGTTGCAGAGGTGGAGTCTGCACGAGTTTGTTAAAGATTGGACTTGGGGCTGGAAGGATAGGTTGGAGTCCAAAATGACACCAAGTACTCTGGCCTGCGGGGCGGGTTTGATGGTAGCATTGTTCGATGTGATAGAGAAGTCAATGGGGGGTGGTGTCCGGGCAGGGGGGAAGACAAGAAACTCTGTTTTGGAGAGGTTCAGTTTAAGGAAGTGGAGCGACATCCAGTCTGATATGTTGCTCAATCTCTTTGTTGAAATCTTCCGTCCTCTTCTGCCCCACCCCCATACCCTTACAGTGATAATCTTGTGGCGCTGAGGAGGTTAATATGATTCAAGGGAGACATAGGCACTCACCAAGATTGACAACTATATTTGACCTTTTTGCCCCCCTCCTTCATTCATAGAAGACATACTTATCAATGAAAAGCACTCTATGAATGGATGACAGGCAGATGATTGAAAGGTCAGCCTCCTCCATTCATTGATGAAGACTATAGAAAGGGCAGGCATAGTTGGCACTCTTGATGAGGAATATTTTGTCCTTACATTGGCACCTCTGATTCAGGCACATTTTTCCTTCCAGTCACTCCACAGATGCATTGACATTTTTGCTTCCAGTCACATGACAGACACACAGACATTTTTTCCTGCAGATGCAGGTCCATGTGAAGACAAGCAAGGAAGGGAAGGAATCACTGTGTTGCAAATTGTGTGTAAATTGGAGCTTGAGCTATTGGGCTTTGTATACAAATGCCTTGAAAACATTTGAAAACGAGTATATAGAACCACCTGTTCCCATCATGGGAGGAAAAGGATCAAACCCATCATACCTACCTTAAAACCCTGGAAATACTGACCAGTGCTTTTCCGTTTGTTCTGGTGGTCATTGTCACTGGCACTGATGAGAAATTCAAGACGTTGAGCTGTTTCTGAAACAGGAATAGAGGTGAATTCTATAGTTTTACAGTCTATTCCCCCTTCAGTCTATATGAATGCTGCTGCTAGACTTATACACCTTACCAACCGATCAGCGACTGCTGCCCCTCTCTGCCAATCCCTTCACTGGCTTCCACTAACCCAACCTATAAAATTCAAAATACTAACCACAGCTTACAAATCCATCCACAACACTGCCCCTAGCTACATCGCCAACCTCATCCACAGATACCGCCCAAATTGCCCACTCTGCTCCTCCAAAGATATCTTCCTCTCTAGCTCCCTCATCACCTCCTTCCACACTCGCCTCCAGGACTTCTCCAGAGCCTGTCCCATCCTCTGGAACTCCCTACCACAGTATGTCTGGTCAGCCCCCACCCTGTCTGCCTTTAGGCAATCTTTGAAAACTCACTTCTTCAGGGAAGCCTACCCTACCTCCACCTAAGAACTGTACTTGAATCACCCCCGCCAGATCATCCCCCGCAGCTATCACCTTTTGTATCACCTCCCCCTTCCTTTAGATTGTAAGCTCCACGAGCCGGACCCTCCTATTCCTTCTGTACTGAAATGTATTGCAATTGTACTGTCTCCCTTATATTGTAAAGCGCTGCGCAAACTGTTGGCGCTATATAAATCCTGTATAATAATAATACAGGGAAACCTGTTCTAGTGACAACTATTTAGTAGAGGATTTCCTTTCCTATGTTTTAACTCCAGACAGAAAGTGAAGAAAAAAACCTGACAGGGGTGTTAATCATTCCCTATGCTATCCAAAGCTCCAAAAAAAAGTTTAGGCTTTAGATATTACGGAGTCCATGGATACTGCCGATAACTAGGACAGCCAAAAACATGAGCCGCATTTATAAATGTTAACGTTTTATATGAAGATATTTGGAAGTAAGCCACAAAGACGTGTTCTATTGTAGAGAAAATGCACATTTCAGGTTATAATTGATCTCTATTTGATCTCGGCTGTACTGCAGGTAAATGGAAAGTATATTTTTGTTCGTTTCATCCCACCATTGACTATGGAGTACAAGCAGGCTTTATACTTTGTTAGATAATAGTTCAGCTCCAAGCCTGGCGCTTCTTAATTTATGTACAGGATAGTGAAGAGCTTTAGGGAGATTTGGATCCACTTATTGTACATGGCAAAATGAAAAAGCGATTTCAGTGCCGGAAATAATAATGCATAAAGTAACTTTGCTTAAATGGGTTTTTTAATTACTCCAGAAAGTTGCTTGTTCATAAAAAGAAGACCTAAACTCAAACTGTAGGTACCCTTCAGAGCCCATTCACACCACTGCTGGGAAACCTTACCCTCTGCTTCCCCTACCAGGTGGAGAAGGAGAAGGGGATGGGGCCAATAGTGGCATGTGCCGAAATGTAGGTAATATACAGGGGTTGGACAAAATTATGGAAACACCAGGTAAAAGGACACAATTCTTACCTAATATGGTATTGGACCACATTTGGCATCCAATACGGCCTGAATTCTCCTGGGAACTGACAAATATATGTCTTGGATGGTGGAAAAAGGAATCTGATACCTCTCTTCATGCAAAATTGGTCCAGTCCTCCCTCGCAGAAATGCCAGCTTCGGAAAATGAGCCCAAACTTTCTTCTTCTATGAAACAGTGGTCCGGCGATTGCGGCGCCCAGGGAAGGTGTGAGACTTCATCTGCATGCTCGTCAAACCACAGTTTGACAACACCAGCAGTGTGAATCAGAGCATTATCATCTTGGTAAATGGCTCTGTCTTCAGGAAACAATGTTTGAACCATGGGGTACACATGGTTGGCCAAAATTTGTTCATAGATGCTGGTAGTGACTCTTTCAAAATGAGATGGGGCTTGCAGGGTACCAAGATATGGCTGCCCAAACCATGATTGTGCCACCACCATGCTTTACCGTTGACACAAGATAGTTCTGGTTGTAAGCTTAGGATGGTGTTTGCCATACATAAACACATCCGGTGGTTGGGAATAGTGTGAAGCTCTATTCATTGGACCATCGATTGATAGTTCATGATTTATGGGTGTTCCATTCTCTCCTCTTCTGAGCATTAGCCACTTGCTCTCCTGAGGATTTACCCCCCTTCCTGACCAGGCCATTTTTTGCGTTACGGCACTGCGTTATTTTAGCTGACAATTGCGCGGTCATGCAATGCTGCACCCAAATGAAATTTACGTCCTTTTTTTCCCACAAATTGAGCTTTCTTTCGGTGGTATTTGATCGACTATACAGTTTTTATTTTTTGCACTATAAAAAAAAGACCGACAATTTTGAGAAAAAACAATATTTTTGACTTTTTGCTATTAAACATGTCCAGCACAAAAATTGAAACAATCAAATGTCGTCATAAATTTAGGCGAAAATGTATTCTGCTCCATGTCTTTGCTAAAAAAAAACCCAGTACGTGTAAATTAATTGGTTTACATGAAAGTTATAGCGTTTACAAATGGCGGTATAGATACTGGAATTTTTTTTTTCATTAGTAATGGCGGCGATCAGCGACTTGAAGTGGGACTGACACTGGGGGGAACTGACTTGGTGTCATTGACATCCCCAGTGACACCAACACAGTGATCAGTGCTAATAAAAAGCGCTGACACTGTACTAATGGCACTGGGCAGGAAGGGGTTAACATGAGGGGTAATCAAAGGGTTAACTGTGTGCTAGGAGTGTTTTACTAGGGGGCGGGGTGTTGCTGCTTTACTGTAAGCACACTGTACTGGATGCCTGTGCTGTACACAGCCATCCAGAGCAGTGTGCCCAAGCAGACAGGGAGGAGGACTGTTAGTAAACAAAGCTGTCCTCCTCCGAGTCAGAGATGCTTTGTAATCACCGGGTGCGGGCTGGTAATCACTGGCCGGGACCCAGTGATTAACACCCCCAAATCATATAGTGTTTCCATTTTTTGGCCAACCCCTGTATGTGGCATGCAATGAATTAGTACCATTGTTTGTGTTACACTGCAGCAAATGGAATAGTTTAAAATTAGTGCACAAATATGGGGCTAACAGAAGCAAAGGAAAAATGTCTCTCAGTCAGTGGTGTCACTGGAAGGAAAAGATGTCCCTGAGTCAGCGGTGTCACTTGAAGGAAAAGATGTCCCTGAGTCAGCGGTGTCACTGGAAGGAAAAGATGTCCCTGAGTCAGCGGTGTCACTGGAAGGAAAAGATGTCCCTGAGTCAGCAATATCACTGGAAGGAAAAGATGTTCCTGAGTCAGCGGTGTCACTGGAAGGAAAAGATGTCCCTGAGTCAGCGGTATCACTGGAAGGAAAAGATGTCAATGGTGTCACTGGAAGGAAAAAACATGCCTGCATCTGTGATTAAAGTGTGTTAAAGCACAGGAAAGGAAATCCTCTACTAAATAGATGTCACTAGAACAGGTTTCCCTATAGAATTTACCTCTATTCAACGTCTCAACGTCTTGAATTTCTCATTAGTGCCAGTGACAATGACCATCAGAACAAACGGAAAAGCACCGGTCGGTATTTCCAAAGTAATAAGGTAGGTATGATGGGTTCGATCATTTTCCTCCCATGTTGGGAACAGGTGGTTCTATATACTCGTTTCAAATATTTGCCAGGCTTTTGTATACAAAGCCCAATAGCTCAAGCTCCAATTTACACACAATTTGCAACACCGTGATTCCTTCCTTTCCTTGCTTGTCTTCACATGTGCCTGCATCTGTGATGCCACTGAAAGGAAAAAAATGTCTGTGTGTTTGTCATGTAACTGGAAGGAAAATTGTCAATGCATCTGTGGAGTGACTGCAAGGAGAAATGTCCCTGAATCAGAGGTGCCAATGTAAGGACAAAATATTCCTCATCCAGAGTGCCAACTATGCCTGCCCTTTCTGTCCCCTCCTCCATTCATAGAAGCAGTACTATAGTCTTCATCAATGAATGGAGGAGGCTGACCTTTCAGTCATCTGCCTGTCATCCTTTCATAGAGCGCTTTTAATTGATAAGTATGGCTTTTATGAATGAAGGAGGGGGACAAAACGGTCAAATATAGTTGTCACTGTTGGTGAGTGCCTATAATGTTTCCTTGAATCATATTAACCTCCTCAGCGCCACAAGATTATCACTATAGGGGTATGGGGGTGGGGCAGAAGAGGACGGATGATTTCAACAAAGAGAGTATCCATCAGCACAAGGGACGCTTCTCATTTAATGTAATGATGATTTATGTTTTACTTAAACGTAGGCTTTAATGTAAATTTGTTAATCAACTGTGTAATGATAATGCTGTTCAAAGGGAATCAGTGCTAAAAGAAGGACAAACCGACTTCAAGTCAGAACTCCCCATCTACATGCTTGTTCTAGGTGTGTCTGTCAGGACATAACATAACCTATTGAATATTAATAATCTCTATTCCTATTTTCAGCCGGTGGGTGGGTCTACATGCTCCTTTAAAAAAAAAAAATTCTGGCTTTTGTATATAAAGCTCAATAGCTCAAGCTTCAAATTACACACAATTTACAACACAGTGATTCCTGCTCTTCCTTGCCTGTCTTCACATGGACCTTATAATCAGGGAGATAAAGGCAAACTATTTCTGCTGTGCGCTGGCTTTCAAAAACCTATAGTGCTCTGTGAATCATTCTTCATGGCTGCAGCATGTGTTAAAGTTTAATTCTTCAAAGAAAGATTTTATAAACATAGTGAAAAAAGTTGTAAATATCAGTTTAAAACTGTAAAAAAAAACTGTAAAATAAAATTGGCTCAAACCTACTGTATTAAAGAGAAATAAATGTAAAGCTTTATATTTTTAAATTTGCTTTGATTGTCACCCACCTTTTCAACACTTGATTTCTTTGCTGTTTAATGTCCTTTCTGTATATCTGGATAGTATACACTTCACTGTTGTTTTTGAGTAGATTCAAGGCTGCGCATTGCGAAATGATAACCTCAGCCCACATAATGTCACAGCCATTAGTTAGAAGAACAATAAAGTGTTCAAATACAACACTCAACCATTCAAACAACGCCATTCAACGGAGGAAGGAAAATTCTACTTTGTTAAAAAGTTGAGATGTATGATTTGTAAACAAGATTTATTTTTTTTATTTTTAAGTCCAATTCAAGTTAAAATACAAAGTATGAAAAATCATATAATGCTGAATGCATGAAGACATTTAAACACTTCCCAGCATTGCTGAAAATCCATCGAATAGGCTGCAGAGAACAGAGCAGCCATTGCTAATTGTACATCTGTAGTGGTGACAGTGCAGAATGAATGTTGGACCTTATGAAGTCCACAGGTATCATACAAAGAGCGGTGACCCCTGTACATTGGTCTGACATGTGCCCACCTTGTCACCCCTACAGCAGCAACGCTTGCCCTCTTCTTGCTTTCTTCACTACATTCTAGGAGGTAGCAACCATGTGCCATAGCCTAGCATTACCACTAATTCAAACATATTATTTGTGCTTCTATCTAGTACCTGGGAACATTGTTTTTTTGCCACTACCATTAGCTATCCATAACATAGCTGTCGTGTAGCGTGGTTGGGAAGTGGTTAAACAGTCCTTGAGCTTGGTTTTGTTGTTTTATTATGGGCTAACAACTTGGATGGGGTCTAGGGGTATATGGGATGCCCAATGGAACTGAAACAACTTGGAGGACAAACTTCTTATGTACAACTAAAGATAAAATCAGCACACAGTCTTTTCTAGGAGCACTTAGTCCCCTTTAAATGAACCTTCTTCAGACCCCAAATAAAAATCTCCTCATCCACCTGGCTGTCGTGAAGAGTATCCCAGGGCAAGGGGTATAATGTCCCAGGGAGAACTAGTTGGGTATTGCACCTGACTAACCTCTCCTTTGTAGGCCCAGGGGGTGTAGAGGTACCTTTTCCTGTAACTTTAAAAGGTGAAGCTGCTTTCAGGCCTTACACTGGGCTGATTTCTTCCCCTGCTGACAGGCTGTCCTTTCCCGTGGAGGTCCCTCTTTCCAGCTCCCAACCTGTAGGTAGACCCTCCTCCTCTGGGGTCCCCTCCCAGGCTCCATGCCAGCAATAGTCCATCACTCCATCTTCCACTAAACTCCCCTGCTAGCCAGGTTCTTTCATATTTATGGGCTGATCTCCCACACTGCCAGGCCTCCTGCCTGGGATTGCTCAGATTCCCATAAATATGCAGATCAGCCCCTCCTCACCTTCTCCCACTGGTTTCCAGAAACCTCTCCAAGTCTCTAGAGCAGGTGGAAGTACCAGAAGACTGTCCAGCTCTAACCCGAAGTAACCTTGCTGACTCACTCCCAGGCTGATTTACACCCAGAATTCTAACAAGCCTCTAACTATACACAAAAAACTAACTGCACTAGAGGGTCTTACATACAGACCAGTAATGTGCCTATAAGCCAGTGTTTCTCAACTCCAGTCCTCATGGACCCCCAACAGGTCATGTTTTCAGGATTTCCATTATTTTGCACAGGTGATTTGATCAGTTTCACTGCCTTAGTAATTACCACAGCTGTTTCATCTGAGGGAAATCCTGAAAACATGACCTGTTGGGGGTCCATGAGGACTGGAGTTGAGAAACACTGCTATAAGCTAAGATCAGCAAACCTTTCTGAAGGTGCTCCCCATAAAAGTCACCTTCCTGTATTCCAGGTCCTATCATATACCCCTTCTCAATCTTTGGGCCTTGGTTCTGGAACTGGGGCCTCCTCTGGCAGCATGACTTCAAAGGCAAAGGCTTTTCTCTCTCAGTGCCTCCCAAGGCAAGGCCTGGGAGGCAAAGGACCTCTTCTTTAGTTCATGATCTCTGGGAAAAACGTGGGAGACAAAGAACCCTTCTAGAAGGGCTCTCTGATTATTTATCTCCTTCCCCAGCCCACATTACTGGCATTAAATCTCCTAGTGATTGTCCAGAATGGAATAAATATGCATCGCTTATAACTGTATTCAACATACCCTCTTGCCCTATCCAGGAGCAGGCAGAGGTAAACCATGCCCTAGGTTTAGTATAAACCCAACAAACTAACTTCCTTGTGAGCAGCATGTGGTCTCCAAATAGATGGCAGTGGGAGTGTGGTAAAAGACTGCTATGACCATCAGGATGCAGTAGACATAGTAGATATAAGAGCACGGTGCTGTTGACTAGCCTGAGCCTTTGAGAAAGCCAACTAAGGCACAACGCGTCAGATGGCCAGTGACCTCATCACGCTGGATGTAATGCCATTTTGGAAAATCGAGTATGCTGATAGCCTGTGACATGCCTCTATGAACTTTTTAACACGTGAGTGGAATTTTAACTTTCTTATGGAAATAAACTAGTGGTCTACACTATTGGATGTTTCTTTGCTTCCTTTAAATATATCTATTCCTGGGAGATCAGTAATGATCAGGTTAATGCTGAAGAGGATCGTGGTCTCAAGTATAAAAGAAAAGCACAAGTGACCTCCCTCTTGCAATGGGGTCCATGATATAAGGTGAGGGGGTACTCATGAGGTGTGGTGAAGGGCACGGTGGTGTTTACTTATGCTGAAGGAAGTCATATTGCTGTTCTGACAAGAATTGATATATATTTCTTTAGGATTGCACATAGATTGGTTGGTGTATGGGACTCATACATTGGCCTACACATTTTTTGTTTTTTTATGCTTTAAAAGCTATATACAGTATGTATTTTTTTGCACATTCACAAAATGATACTGAATACTGTGGGGATCTGTGTATGATAAAGGGTTATGGTATATGCATATGTGATATTTCATTTCTTATGTCATATTGTTAGCGCTTCGCCAGTATTTGATATAGATTCATTACCACAGTAGAGTGATTGCACAGTTGGGTGGCAGCTGCTTTCTTGATTTATTTCAACTTAATTTTACTTATTTTACTTATTTCTTTATTTATAGTTGTTATAGAGTAGTGGTCTCCAAACTGCGGCCCGGGGGCCAGATGTGGCCCTTTGCTTGCTTTTGGCCCTTGAGGAACTGTTTCATCCACTGATAACAACAATGGAGCATCTTTTTCTCCCCCACTGACACCAATAATGGGGCACTATTCCTCCCACTGACACAAATAATGGGGCACTATTCCTCCCACTGACACCAACGATGGGACACTATTCTACCCACTGACACCAGTGATAGGGCACTATTCTTCTCATTGATACCAAAGATGGGACACTATCCCTCCCACTGACACCAATGATGGGGCACTATTCCTCCCACTGACACTGCTTGAAATTTATTTAAAGTGGAACTAAACCCACCTAAACTTTACAGCTAGGGAAGCTGACCTCTTAGCCTCTGTTTGATTTGCAGTTGCCATGTTGCTGCACATGTGATCAGTTATCACATCAGCGATCTGATGGCTTGACAGTTCGGTTAAGGGCAAAAGCGAGTGTGACCCTTGGGACGCCTGCCTTTGCACACACATTAACTTTAATGGCATCCCAGTCTTAGTCCGTAGGGTTCAATAAGGAGTTGGCCCACCCTTTGCAGCTATAGCAGATTCAACTCTTCTGGGAAGGCCGTCCCAAGGTTTAGGAGTGTGTCTATGAGAAGGTTTAACCATTCTTCCAGAAGCACATTTGTGAGGTCAGGCACTGATGTTGGGGGAGAAGGCCTGGTTCAAAGTCTCTTCTCTAATTCATTCCAAAGGTGTTCTACTGGGTGGAGGTCAGGACTCTGTGCAGGCCAGTCAAGTTCCTCCACCCCAAACTCACTCATCCATGTCTTTATGGACCTTGCTTTGTGCACTGGTGTGCAGTCATGTTGGAACAGGAAGGGGCCATACCCAAACTCTTCCCACAAAGTTGGGAGCATGAAATTGTCCAAAATATTTTGGTATGCTGATACCTTAGGAGTTCCCTTCACTGGAACTAAGGGGCCAAGCCCAACCCCTGAAAAGCAACCCCACACCATAATCCCCCTCCACCAAACTTTATACTTGGCACAATGCAGTCAGGCAAGTACCGTTCTTCTGGCAACTGCCAAACCCAGGCACGTCCATCGGATTATCAGACAGAGAAGCGTGATTGGTCACTCCAGAGAACACGTCTCCACTGCTCTAGAGTCCAGTCGCGATGTGCTTTTAACCACGGCATCCAACGCTTTGCATTGCACTTGGTGATGTAAGACTTTGATGCAGCTGCTCGGCCATGGAAACCCATTCCATGAAGCTCTCTACACACTGTTGTTGTGCTAATTAGAGATGAGCGAATCGAACCAGGCAAAGTGTAATTCGATACGAATTTCAGGAAAAATTCGATTCGCGTCGAATCCGAATATTTGCCTACTTCGGGTGCGCGAATCGGATTTTTCCCGATCAGCCGGCAAAAGTGTCCCTGCAGAGAGCTCCGCTATTTCTGACAGTTCTCTGACAGTTCCTTCACATGTACAGCGGTTGAAACATTGTATCTATTTGTTTCCATTTAGGATACAGATGTTTTTATTCGGAAACAGATGTTTCAACCGCTGTACATGTGAAGGAGCTGTCAGAGAACTGTCAGAAATAGAGGAACTCTGCAGATACACTTTTTGCCGGTTTGGAATTATTCTTATTTTCATCCTACTTCTTCTTCTTCTTCTTCTTCTTTCTCTTCATCCTCATCCTCATCCTCATCCTCTTCTTCTTCTTCTGAGGATGAAGAAGAAGAAGAAGAAGAAGTAGGATGAAAATAAGAATAATTCCAAGCCGGCAAAAAGTGTATCTGCAGAGCTCCTCTAAGTGTATCTGCAGAATAGAGGAGCTCTGCAGATACACTTTTTGCCGGCTTGGAATTCTTCTTATTTTCATCCTACTTCTTCTTCTTCTTCTTCTTCTTCTTCCTCTTCATCCTCATCCTCTTCTTCTTCTTCTGAGGATGAGGATGAAGAAGAAGAAGAAGAAGTAGGATGAAAATAAGAATAATTCCAAGCCGGCAAAAAGTGTATCTGCAGAGCTCCTCTATTCTGCAGATACACTTAGAGGAGCTCTGCAGATACACTTTTTGGCGGCTTGGAATTATTCTTATTTTCATCCTACTTCTTCTTCTTCTTCTTCATCCTCATCCTCATCCTCAGAAGAAGAAGAAGAGGATGAGGATGAAGAAGAAGAAGAAGAAGTAGGATGAAAATAAGAATAATTCCAAGCCGGCAAAAAGTGTATCTGCAGAGCTCCTCTAAGTGTATCTGCAGAATAGAGGAGCTCTGCAGATACACTTTTTGCCGGCTTGGAATTCTTCTTATTTTCATCTTACTTCTTCTTCTTCTTCCTCTTCATCCTCATCCTCTTCTTCATCTTCTTCTTCTGAGGATGAGGATGAAGAAGAAGAAGAAGAAGAAGTAGGATGAAAATAAGAATAATTCCAAGCCGGCAAAAAGTGTATCTGCAGAGCTCCTCTATTCTGCAGATACACTTAGAGGAGCTCTGCAGATACACTTTTTGCCGGCTTGAAATTCTTCTTATTTTCATCCTACTTCTTCTTCTTCTTCTTCTTCATCCTCATCCTCATCCTCAGAAGAAGAGGATGAGGATGAGGATGAAGAAGAAGAAGAAGAAGAAGTAGGATGAAAATAAGAATAATTCCAAGCCGGCAAAAAGTGTATCTGCAGAGCTCCGCTAAGTGTATCTGCAGAGCTCCGCTAAGAAATAGCAGAGCTCTGCAGATACACTTTTTGCCGGCTTGGAATTCTCCTTCTTCTCATCTTTCTTCTTCTTCTCATCCTTCTTCTTCTTCTCATCCTTCTTCTTCTTCTCATCCTTCTCCTTCTTCTCATCCTTCTTCTTCTTCTCATCCTTCTCCTTCTTCTCATCCTTCTTCTTCTCATCCTTCTTCTTCTCATCCTTCTTCTCATCCTTCTCCTTCTTCTCATCCTTCTTCTCATCCTTCTCCTTCTTCTCATCCTTCTTCTCATCCTTCTTCTCATCCTTCTCCTTCTTCTCATCCTTCTCCTTCTTCTCATCCTTCTCCTTCTTCTCATCCTTCTCCTTCTCCTTCTTCTCATCCTTCTCCTTCTTCTCATCCTTCTCCTTCTCCTTCTTCTCATCCTTCTCCTTCTTCTCATCCTTCTTCTCATCCTTCTCCTTCTTCTCATCCTTCTTCTCATCCTTCTCCTTCTTCTCATCCTTCTCCTTCTTCTCATCCTTCTTCTCATCCTTCTTCTCATCCTTCTCCTTCTTCTCATCCTTCTCCTTCTTCTCATCCTTCTTCTCATCCTTCTTCTCATCCTTCTCCTTCTTCTCATCCTTCTCCTTCTTCTCATCCTTCTCCTTCTTCTCATCCTTCTCCTTCTTCTCATCCTTCTCCTTCTCCTTCTTCTCATCCTTCTCCTTCTTCTCATCCTTCTTCTCATCCTTCTCCTTCTTCTCATCCTTCTTCTCATCCTTCTCCTTCTTCTCATCCTTCTTCTCATCCTTCTCCTTCTTCTCATCCTTCTTCTCATCCTTCTTCTCATCCTTCTCCTTCTTCTCATCCTTCTCCTTCTTCTCATCCTTCTCCTTCTTCTCATCCTTCTCCTTCTCCTTCTTCTCATCCTTCTCCTTCTCCTTCTTCTCATCCTTCTCCTTCTCCTTCTTCTCATCCTTCTCCTTCTCCATCTTCTCATCCTTCTCCTTCTTCTCATCCTTCTCCTTCTCCTTCTCCTTCTTCTCATCCTTCTCCTTCTTCTCATCCTTCTCCTTCTCCTTCTTCTCATCCTTCTCCTTCTCCTTCTTCTCATCCTTCTCCTTCTTCTCATCCTTCTCCTTCTCCTTCTTCTCATCCTTCTCCTTCTTCTCATCCTTCTCCTTCTCCTTCTCCTTCTCCTTCCTCATCTCCAAGGGCATTTAAATTAAAGGTACAGTGTTCTGCACTAATTTAAAGGCTCTCTGAAGCCTAGAAACCCTTTTTATAAGTTAACTTCGTAGCGAATTAATTCGCATCGAATCGAATTTCTTCCTGAAATTCGGCGAATCGGCCGAATCGAATTTTTGAATAATTCGCTCATCTCTAGTGCTAATCTGAAGGCCACACCAAGTTTGAAGATCTTTTAACTATTGACTCTGCAGACAGTTGGTGACTTCTGTGCACTGTGCGCTTCAGCATGTGCTGACCCCGCTCTGTCATTTTATGTGGCCTACCACTTGGTGGCTGAGTTGCTGTTGTTCCCAGTTGCTTCCACTTTGTTATAATCCCACTAACAGTTGAGCGTGGAATATTTAGTAGCCAGGAAATGTCACGGATGGACTTATTGCACAGGCGGCAACCTATCACGGGACCACGCTTGAATTCACTGAGCTCCTGAGAGTGACCCATTCTTTCACAAATGTTTGTAGAAGCAGTCTGCATGCCTAGGTGCTTGATTGTATACACCTATGACCATGGAGGTGATTGGAACATCTGAGTCCAATGATTTGTAGGGCTGACCCAATACTTTTGGCAATATAGTGTATCATTCACAGCATCCCTTATGGTATGGAAAACCATTAAATTGTTGGGTTTAGTTTCGCTTTAAGCAGATATAACAGTTTATATACAGCATATGTACTTCAACTTTTTATTTAGCTGTTTGCCTGGACTTTAACCTTTCTTTAGTGTCAAGCCTATTCATCTTAGTTTGTTAGGAATGTTTGCAGTTAGCATCTAATGTGTTTTAAAGTATTTCATTTCCGCTTATATTTTCAATCATAACTTGATTATCCGTGGAATTTCCTTGCAGTACCTATTAAAGCCCTTATCGATTCAGGCTATAGAAAACTATGACAGCGTGTTGGACCTTGGTCTTGAAGTATTTTCTTTCCACACCTTGAAGTGCTCATTATCCTCCATACACTACAACAACTGTGTGTTTACTTGATTTTCCACTTTTGATTTTTTTACTAGAATCAAGTAGCTCAAGGCTGTAAAGCAGAGGTCAACCATCTAAGGCACGGGTCCCACCATAGGTAAGCAAAGCCATGGTTAGTGACACCCAAAGGATCGATAGAAACATGTCTAATAAAAACCCCCCAAAATTTGTCCATGTCTTTTATTGGGAGAAGCAGTAAAAAAATGTGAAAATATTTGCATTTTCCTATTTTTTTTTCTAACGCAACATTTACATAATATGTTCACCTCCCATATAATTAACTCTAAATATTATTATATTATTATTATACAGTATTTATATAGCACCAACAGTTCGCTCAGTGCTGTACATTACAATGGGGGGCCCTGCTCCTTGGAGCTTACAATCTAGGAGGGAGAGGATAGTGGTACAGGAGGAAAAGCTGTGGGGGATGGAGTGGTAGGAAGAGTGGAGGAGATCGGCAGTTAGCAGACGGAGGGGTAGGCTTCCCTGAAGAGGTGGGTTTTTAGGGTGCGCCTAAAGGAGAGGAGAGTGGGTGATAGTCTGATGGATTGGGGTAGGGAGTTCCAGAGGATGGGTGATGCCCTGGAGAAGTCCTGGAGGCGGGCATGGTAGGAGGAGACCAGGGAACTAGAGAGAAGGAGGTCTTGTGAGGAGCAGAGTGTGCGTGCTGGGCGGTACTTGGATATTAGGTCAGTGATGTAGTTCGGGGCAGTATGGTGGACAGCTTTGTACGTCAGTGTTAGCAGTTTGAATTTGATCCGTTGGGTAATCGGAAGCCAGTGGAGGGATTGGCAGAGGGGGGTTGCAGAAACGGAGCGGTTGGAAAGGTGGATGAGTCTGGCCACCGTGTTCAGGATCGACTGAAGCGGGGATAGCCTGTGGCGAGGCAGGCCAGTGAGGAGGGAGTTGCAGTAATCGAGTTGTGATATGATGAGGGAGTGGATGAGCTGCTTAGTAGTTAGGAATGGGCGTATTTTGGCGATGTTGCGGAGGTGGAGTCTGCATGAGTTTGTTAGCGATTGGATTTGGGG